>NW_022143655.1:0-22139 GCF_007565055.1 Rhinopithecus roxellana
TAGACATAATAGATATAGGTATAAAATATAGACATAATAGATATAACAGATAGAGGTATTAAACATAGACATAATAGATAAAGTTATAAAATATAGACATAATAATTATAGGTTCAAAATATAGACATAATAGATATAGGTATAAAATATAGACATAATAGATATAATAGATACATGTATAAAATAGAGGCATAATAGATATGATAGAGGTATAAAATATAGACATAATAGATATAATTGATAGAGTTATAAAATATAGACATAATAGATATAATAGAAATAGGTATAAAATATAGACATAACAGATATAATAGATATAGGTATAAAACAGACATAATAGATATAATAGATATATGAATAAGATATAGACATAATAGATAGATATAGGTATATATAGACATAATAGATATAGATAAAGGTATTAAATATAGACATATAGATATAATAGATATAGGTAGAAATATACACATAATAGATATAGATATAGGTAAAATTATAGACATCATAGGTCTAATTGATATAGGTATTAATAATAGTATAGATATAGTATATGACTAATATATAGGTATAAAATACACATAAGAGATATATAGGTAAAATATAGACATAATAGACATGATAGATATAGGTATAAAATATCGACATAATAGATATAATAGTTATAGGTATAAAATATAGGCATAATAGATATAATAGATAGAGGTATTAAATATAGACATAATAGATATACTTGACAGAGTTATAAAATATAGACATAATAGATATTATAGATAGAGGGATAAAATATAGACATAACAGATATAATAGATATAGGGATAAAATACAGACATAATAGATATAATAGATATAGGTATAAAATATAGACATAATAGATAGGAATAAAATATAGACGTAATAGATATAGGTATAAAATATAGACATCAAAAATATAATAGATATAGGTATAAATTATAGACATAATAGGTACAATAGGTATAAAATATAGACATAATAGATATAGATATAGGTATAAAATATAGACATAATAGATATAATAGATATAGGTATAAAATATAGACATAATAGATATAGGTATAAAATATAGACATAATAGATATAACAGATAGAGGTATTAAACATAGACATAATAGATAAAGTTATAAAATATAGACATAATAATTATAGGTTCAAAATATAGACATAATAGATATAGGTATAAAATATAGACATAATAGATATAATAGATACATGTATAAAATAGAGGCATAATAGATATGATAGAGGTATAAAATATAGACATAATAGATATAATTGATAGGGTTATAAAATATAGACATAATAGATATAATAGAAATAGGTATAAAATATAGACATAACAGATATAATAGATATAGGTATAAAATACAGACATAATAGATATAATAGATATATGAATAAGATATAGACATAATAGATATAATAGATATAGGTATAAATATAGACATAATAGATATAATAGATAAAGGTATTAAATATAGACATAATAGATATAATAGATATAGGTATGAAATATACACATAATAGATATAATAGATATAGGTAAAATTATAGACATCATAGGTATAATTGATATAGGTATAAAATATAGACATAATAGATATAATAGATATAGGTATAAAATATAGACATAAGAGATATAATAGATATAGGTATAAAACGTAGACATAATAGGTATGATATATATGGGTATAAAACATAGATATAATACATATGATATATACAGGTATGAAATATAGACATAATAGATATAATAGATACAGGTATAACATATAGACAAAATCGATATAGGTAAAAAATGTAGACATAATGGATATAATAGATATAGGTATAAAATATGGACATAATGGATACAGGTATAAAATATAGACAGAATAGATATAGGTACAATATTTAGACATAATAGATATAATAGATATAGGTATAAAATATAGACATAATAGATATAATAGATATAGGTATAAAAATAAAGACATAATAGATATAGGTATAAAAATATAGACATAATAGATAAAGGTATAAAATATAGACATAATAGATATACCTTTAAAATATAGACATAACAGTTATAAAAGATACACTTATGAAATATAGACATAATATATATATTAGATATAGGTATAAAATATAGCCATAATAGATATAATAGACATAGGTATAAAATATACACATAATATTTATAGGTATAAAATATAGCCATAATAGATACAATAGATATAGGTATGAAATACAGACATCATAGATATTATAGATATAGGTAATAAAATATAGACATAAAAGATAAAATAGATATAGGTATAAAATATAGATATAATAGATATAATTATAAAATATAAATATACTAATATAATAAAGGTATAAAATATACATATAATAGATATCGGTATAAACTATAGTTATAATAGATATAGGTATAAAATATAGATATAATAGATATAATAGATACAGGTATAAAATATACACATAATAGAAGTAATAGATATAGGTACCAAATATAGACATAATAGATATAATAGATATAATAGATATAGGAATACAATACAGACATAATAGATATAATAGATATAGTTATGAAATATACACATAATACATATAATAGATATAGGTATAAAATATAGACATAATAGATATAACAAATATAGGTATAAAATGGAGACATAATAGATTTGATAGATATAGGTATGAAATATACCACAATAGAATAATAGATATAGGTATAAAAAATAGATATAATAGATATATGTAGAAAATATAGACATAAGTGATATAATAGATATAGGTATAAAATATAGACATAATACATACAAAAGATATAGGTATTCAATATAGACATAATGGATATAATAGATATAGGTAAAAATATAGACAAAATTGATATAACAAATATAGGTATACAATAGAGACATAATAGATTTCATAGATATAGGTATAAAATAAAGACATGATAGATAGAATAGAAATAGCTATAAATATATACATAATGGATATAATAGATATAGGTATAAAATATAGACATAAAAGACATAGGTATACAATGTAGACATAATAGATATAATAGATATAGGTATCAAATATAGACATAATAGATATAATAGATGTAGGTATGAAATATAGACATAATAGATAGAGGTATAAAATATAGACATAATACATATAATAGATATAGGTATGCAATACAGACATAATAGATATTATAGATATAGGTATAAAGTATAGACATAATAGATGTAATAGACATAGGTATAAAATATAGACATAATAAAGATAGGTATAAAATATAGACATAATAGATATAATGAATATAGGTATAAAATATAGGCTTAGAAGAGATAGGTATAAAATATAGACATAATACATCCAATAGATATATGTATAAAATATAGACATAATATATATGATATATATAGGTATAAAATATAGACATAATAGATATGACAGATATAGGTATACAATATAGACATAATAGATATAATAGAAATCGGTATAAAACATAGACATAATAGATATAATAGATATAGGTATAAAATATAGACATAACAGATATAATAGATATAGGTATACAATATAGACATAATAGATATAATAGATATAGGTATAAAATATAGATATAACAGATATAAGAGAGGTATAAAATATAGACATAATAGATATAGATATACGTATAAAATATAGACATAAGAGATGTAATTGATATAGACAGATAAAATAGATATAGGTATAAAATATAGACATAATACATATAATAGATATAGTTATAAATATAGATATAATACATAGAGGTATAAAATATAGACATAATATACATAATAGACAGAGGTATAAAATATAAACATAATAGATGTAATAGATAGAGGTATAAAATATAGACATAATTGATATAGGTATAAAATATAGACATAATCGATACAATAAATATAGGTATAAACTATAGACAGATATAATAGAAATAGGTATAACCTATAGATAATAGATATAGGTATAATATATAGACAATGGATATAATAGATATAGGTATAAAATATAGACGTAATAGGTATAATAGATATAGAAAAAATTGATGTAATATATATAGGTATAAAATATAGACATAAGAGATGTAATGGACATAGTTAACAAATGTAGACATAATAGATATAATAGATATAGGTATAAAACAAAGACATAATAGATATAGCAGATACAGGTATAAAATATAGGCATAATAGATATAAGTATAAAGTATAGACATAATAGATGTAATAGATATAGTTATAAAATATACACATAAAAGATATAATACATATAGGTATAAAATATAGACATAATAGATATAGGTATAAAATACAGATATAACATATATAATAGTGGTATAAAATAAAGGCATAATAGATATAATAGATAGAGGTATAAAATATAGACATAATAGATATAGGTATATAATATATACATAATACATATAATAGATGTAGGTATAAAATGTAAACATAATAGATATAATAGACATAGGTATAAAATATAGAAATAATAGATATAATTGACATAGGTATAAAATATAGACATCATAGATATAATCCATAAAGCTATAAAATGTAGACAGAATAGATATTATAGATATAGGTATGAAGTATAACATAATAGATATAATAGATACTGGTATAAAATATAGACATAATGGATATAATAGATATAGGTATAAAATATAGATATAATAGATATAGTTACGAAATATAGATATAAAAGATATATTAGATATGGGTATAAAATATACATATAATAGATATAGGTATAAAATATAGATATAATACTTATAATTGATACAGGTATAAAGTATAGATATAATAGATATAGTTATAAAATATAAATATAACAGATAAAATAGATATAGGTATGAAATATAAATATAATAGGTATAGGTATAAAATATAGACATAATCGGTATAATAGATATAGGTATAAAATATAGACATATTAGATATAATACATATACTTATAAAATATACATATAGTTGATATAATAGATATAGGTATAAAATATAGACATAATAGATATAGGTATAAAATATAGACGTAATAGTTATAATAGATATAGTTGTGAAATATAGATATAATACATATAGGTATAAAATATAGATGCAATAGATATAATATATAGACAGAATAAATATAATAGATATAGGTATAAAATATAGATATATTAGATATAATAGATATAGGTATAAAATATAGTTTTAATAGATGTAGGTATTAAAATATAGATATAATAGATATAATAGATATAGGTATAAAATATAGACATAATTGATATAATAGATATAGGTATAAAATATAGATATAGATATCATGGATATAGGTATCAAATACAGATATAATAGATATAGGTATAAAATATAGAAATAGTGGATATAATAGATATAGGTATGAAATATAGACTTAATAGATATAATAGATGTAGGAATAGATTATAGACATAATAGATATAATAGATAAAAATACAATATATAGTTATAATAGATATAATAGATATTGGCATAAAATATAGACATAATAGATATAGGTATGAAATATAAACATAGTAGATATAATAGATATAGGTAAACAATATAGACATAAGAGATATAAAAGATATAGGTATAAAATATAGACATAATAAATATAATCGATACAGGTATAAAATATAGACATAATAGATATATGTATAAAGTATAGACGTAATAGATACAATAGATATCGGTATGAAATATAGACATAATACATACAAAAGATACAGGTATAAAACATAGACATAATAGATACAATAAATATAGGTATAAATATAGACATAATATATATGATATATATAGGTATAAAATATAGACATAATAAATATGATAGATATAGGTATATAATATAGACATAATAGATATAATAGAAATTGGTATAAAACATAAACATAATAGATATAATAGATATAGGTATAAAATATAGACATAACAGATATAATAGATATAGGTATACAATATAGACATAATAGATATAATAGATATAGGTATAAAATATAGATATAACAGATATAAGAGATGTATAAAATATAGACATAATAGATATAGATATACGTATAAAATATAGACATAAGAGATATAATAGATATAGACAGATATAATAGATATAGGTATAAAATATAGACATAATACATATAATAGATATAGTTATAAAATATAGATATAATAGATAGAGTTATAAAATATACACATAATATATATAATAGACAGGTATAAAATATAAACATAATAGATGTAATAGATAGAGGTATAAAATATAGACATAATAGATATAATAGATTGAGGTATAAAATGTAGACATAAGAGATATAATAGATAGAGTTATAAAATATAGACAAAATAGATATAATAGGTATTGCTATAAAATATATACAATAGATATAATAGATATAGTTATAACAGATAGTCCTAATAGATATAATAGATACAGACAAAATAGATCTAATAGATATTGGTATAAAATATAGACATAATAGATACAATATATATAGATATAAAATATAGACATAGTAGATACAATAGATATAAGTATTAAATATAGACATAATAGATATAGGAATAAAATATAGACATAATAGATATAATGGATATAGGTATAAAATATAGACATAACAGACATAGGTTAAAATATAGACATAATAGAAATAATATATAGTTACAAAATATAGAAAAAGAGATATAATGAATAGAGGTATAAAATAAAGACATAATTGATATAATAGATATAATGGATAGAGGTATAAAATATAGACATAATAGATGTAATAGAGGTATAAATTATAGACATAATAGATATAATAGATATAGGTATAAAATATAGACATAATAGATATAATAGACGTATACAATTTAGACATAATCGATATAAGAGATACAGGTAAAAAATATAGACAAAATAGATATAATAGATATAATAGATAGAGGAATAAAATATAGACATAATAGATATAGTAGATAGAGGTATAAAATATAAACATAATAGATGTAATAGGTAGAGGTAAAAATATAGACTTAATCGATATAATAGATAAAGCTATAAAATATATTCATAAAAGATATAATAGATAGAGGTATAAAATATAGACAATACATATAATAGATACAGTTATAAAATATAGACATAATAGGTATAATAGATATAGACAAAATAGATATAATAGCAATAGGTATAAAATATAGACATAATAGATATAATACATATAGTTATAAAGTATAGACATAATAGATATAATAGATATAGGTATTAAATATAGACATAATAGATATAGGTATAAAATATAGATATAACAGATATAGGTATAAAATATAGACATAATAGATATAATAAATATAGGTATAAAATATAGACTTATTAGATATAGGTATACCATATAGACATAATGGATATAATATATATAGGTATAAAATATAGACATAATAGACATAATGGATACAGATATAAAATATAGACATATTAGATATAATACATATAGGTATGAAATATAGGCATAATAGATATAATAGAGGTATAAAATATAGACATAATAGATATAGATATAAAATATAGACAAAATAGATTTAATAGATATAGTTATAAAATATAGACATAATAGATATAATAGATATAGGTATAAATATAGACATAATACATATCGGTATAAAATATAGACATAATAGATATAATAGCTATAGGAATAAAATATAGACATAATTGAAATAGGTATAAAATATAGACAAAATAGATATAAAAGATATAGGCATAAAATATCGACATAATAGATATTATAGATATAGTTATAAAATATAGACATAGTAGATATAATAGATATATGTATAAGATATAGACATAATCGGTATAATAGATATAGGTATAAAATATAGACATAATAGATATAATAGATATAGGTATAAAACATAGACTTAATAGATATAGGTATAAAATATAAACATAATAGATATAATAGATATAGGTGTAAAATGTAGACATCATAGATACAATAGATATAGGTATAAAATATAGACATAATAGATATAATAGTTATAGGTATAAACTATAGACATGATAGATAGTGGTATAATATATAGACAATAGATATAATAGATATAGGTATAAAATATAGACATAATAGGTAGAATAGATATAGACAAAATAGATATAATAGATATAGGTATAAAATATAGACATAATAGATATGATAGATATAGGTATAAAATAGAGACATTATAGATATAGGTATAAAATATAGACATAATAGATATAATAGATATAGGTATTAAATATAGACATAATAGATATAGGTATAAAATATAGGCATAACAGATATAGGTATAAAATATAGACATAATAGATATAGGTATAAAATATAGACATAATAGATATAATAGATATAGGTGTAAAATATAGACATTATAGATATAGGCATAAAATACAGATATAATAGATATAATAGACAGAAGTATAAAATATAGACATAATAGATATAAGAGATATAGGAATGAAATATAGACATAATTGATATAACAGTTACAGGTATAAAATATCGACATAATAGATATATGTATAAAACATGGACATAATAGATACAATAGATGTACTTATAAAATATAGACATAAAAGATATAATACATATAGGTATATAATATAGACATAATAGATATAGGTATAAAATATAGATATAACAGATATAATAGGGGTATAAAATATAGGCATAATAGATATAATAGATATAGGTATAAAATATAGACATAATAGATATCGGTATATAATATATACATCACAGATATAATAGATATAGGTATAAAATATAGATATAATAAATATAATAGATATAGATAAAAATAGATATTATCGATATAGGTATAAAATGAAGACATAATACATATACTAGATTTAGGTATACTATACAGTTATAATAGATATAGGTATAAAAAGTAGATAGATATAGGGATAAAATACAGACATAATAATTATAATATATGTAGGTATAAAATGTAGACATAATAGATATAATAGATATAGGTATAACACATAGAAATAATAGATATAATCGATATAGGTATAAAATATAGATATAGTAGATATAATACATATAGCTATAAAATGTAGACAGAATAAATATAATAGATATAGGTATGAAGGATACACATAATAGATATAACTGATACTGGTATAAAAAATAGACATAATAGATATAATAGATATTGGTATAAAATATAGACATAATAGATATAGATATAAAATATAGACATAATAGATATGACAGATATAGGTATAAAATATAGACATAAGAGATATAATGGATATAGGTATAAAATAGAGACATAATAGATATAGTTCTATAATATATACATAATAGATATAATAAATACAGGTACAGAAATAATAGATACAATCGATATAGGTATAAAATATAGATATTATAGATATACAGAGGTATGAAATACAGACATAATAGATACTATATATAGGTATAAAATATAAATATATATAGGTATAAAATATAGTTATGATAGATAAAGGTATAAAATATAGACATTAGAGATATAATTGATATAGCTATAAAACATAGACATAATAGATGTAATAGATATAGGTATAAAATATAGACATAATAGATATACATATAAAATATACACATAGTTGATATAATAGATATAGGTATAAAATATAGACATATTAGATATCGGTATAAACTATACATATAATAGATATAATAGATATAGGTATATAATATAGACATAACTGGTATAAAACAGTAGGTATGAAATATAGACCTAATAGATATAGGGTTAAAATATACACATAATAGATATAATAGATATATGTATAAGATATAGACATAAAAGATATCATAGATAAAGGTATAAAATATAGATATAATAGATATAAGAGATATAGGTATAAAATACAGACATAATAGATATAATAGATATAGGAATAAAATACAGACATAATTGAAATAGGGATAAAATATAGACAAATTAGATAGAAATATAGGTATAAAATGAAGACATAATAGGTATAATAGATATAAGTATAAGATGTAGACATAATAGATATTACAGATACAGATATAAAATATAGACATAATAGATATAATAGGTATAGGTATGAAATATAGACATAATAGATATAATAGACATATGTATAAGAGGTAGACAAAATAGATAAAATGGATATAGGTATAAAATATAGACTTAATAGTTATAATAGATAGAGGTATAAAATATAGACATAATAGATATAATAGATATAGATATAAAATATAGACCTGATAGATATAGGTATAAAATATAGACATATAAGTTATAATAGTTACAGGTATAAAATATGGACATAATAGATAAAATAGATATAGATATAAAATATAGACATAATAGATATAATAGATATAGGTATATAATATAGAAATAGTAGATATAATAGATATAGGTATAAAATATAGACATAATACATAACGGAAAAAATATAGCTATAATAGATATAATAGATATAGGTATAAGGTATAGACATAATAGATATAATAGATATAGGTATTAAATATAGACATAATAGTTATAATAGAAATAGGTATAAATATAGACACAATAGATATAGGTATAAAATATAAACATAATAGATATAATAGATATGGGTATAAAATATAGACATAATAGATATAGGTAAAATATTAAGACATAATAGATATAATAGATATAGTTATAAAATATAGACATAATAGATATAATAGATATAGGTATAAAATATACACATAATAGATATAATAGATACAGGTATGAAATATAGACATAATAGATATAATAGATATAGGTATAAAATATAGACATAATAGATATAATAGATATAGGTATCAAATATAGACATAATAATTATGATAGGTATAGGTATAAAATATAGACGTAATGGATAAAGGTACAAAATATAGACATAATGGTTATAATACTTATAGGTATGAAATATACACATAGTAGATATAATAGGTATAGGTTTAAAATAAAGACATAATAGATATAATGGATATAGGTATAAAGTATAGACATAATAGATATAACAGATATAGCTATAAAATATAGATATAATATATATAATCCATATAGTTATAAAACATAGACATAATAGATATATTTACAAAATATAGACATAATAGATATAATAGATATAGGTATCAAATATAGATATAATAGATATATGTATGAAATATAGGCATAACAGATAAAATATAGATATAAAATACAGATATAATAGATAAAATTGACATACGTATGCAATATAGACATAACAGATATAGGTATAAAATATAGATAAAATAGATACAGATATAAAATAAAGACATAGATATAATAGATATAGGTATAAAATATAAACATAACAGTTATAATAGAGATGGGTATAAAATATCGACGTAATAGATATAATAGATATATGTGTAAAATATAGACGTAGTAGATATAATAGATATACTTATAAAATACAGACATAATGGATATAATAGATATAGGTGTAAAATATAGACACAATAGATATAATAGATAGAGGTATAAAATAAAGACATAATAGATATAATAGATATAAGTATACAATATAGACACAATAGATATACGTATAAAATACACACAAAATAGATATAACAGATATAGGTATAAAATGTAGACATAATAGATATAATAGATATAGGTATAAAATATAGACGTAATAGATATGGTAGTTATTGGTATAAAATATAGACATAATAGATATAATAGATATATGTATAAAACATAGACATAATAGATAAAATAGTTATAGTTATAAAATATAGACATAATAGATATAGGTATAAAATATATACATAATAGATACAAGCGATATGGTATAAAATATAGACATAATAGATATAGGTATAAATTGCAGACATAATAGATATAACAGATATAGGTATAAAATATAGTATAATTGATATAATAGATAAAGGTATAAAATATAGACATAATAGATATAGGTATAAAATATAGATATAATCGATATAATAGATATAGTTATAAGAAATAGACATAAACGATATAATAGACATAGGTATAAAATATAGACATAATAGATAAAATAGATATAGGTATAAAATATAGACATAATAGATATAATAGATATAGGAATAAATATAGACATAATTGAAATAGGTATAAAATATAGACAAAAAAGATATTAAAGATATAGGTATAAAATATAGACATAATAGATATAATAAATATAGGTATAAAATATAGACGGAGAAGATATAATAGATATAGGTATAAAATATAGACATAATAGATATAACAGATGTAGGAATAAAATATAGACATAAAAGATATAATAGATATAGGTATAAAATATAGACATAATAGATATAGGAATAAAATACAGACATATAAGATATAATAGTCATAGGAATTAAATATTGTCATAATAGATATACTAGATATAGGTATAAAATATAGACATAATAGATATAGGTATTAAATAGAGATATAATAGATATAATAGATATAGGTATAAAATATAGACATAATAGATATAATAGACATAGGTATAAAATATAGACATAATAGATACAATAGATATAGGTATAAAATATAGACATAGTAGATATAATAAATATAGGTATAAAATATAGACATAGATATAAGAGATATAGGTATAAAATATAGACATAATAGATATAATACATATACGTATAAAATATAGACATAATATATATAACAGATACCTATAAAATATAGACATAATAGATATAATAGATATAGGTATAACATAGAGACAGAATAGATATGGTTTTAAATACAGACATAATAGATATAATAGATATAGGTATAATATACACATAATAGATATAATAGATATAGTTACAAATTGTAGACATAATAGATATGATAGATATGGGTATAAAATATAGACATAAAATATATAATACATATAGGTATAAATATACACATCATCGATATAATAGATATAGGTATAAAATATAGACCATAATAGATATAGATAGAAAATATAGATATAATAGAGAGAATAGATAGAGGTAAAAAATATAGACATAACAGATATAGGTATAAAATATATACATAATAGATATAAGAGATATAGGTATAAAATATAGACATAATAGTTATAATAGATATAGGTATAAAATATAGACATAATAAATATAATATATATAAGTATAAAATATAGACTTAATAGATATAATAGATATAGGTATAAAATGTAGACATAATAGATATAATAGATTATAAGTATAAAATATAGACCTAACAGATATAAGAGATATAGTTATAAAATATAGACATAATAATTATAATAGATATGGGTATAAAATATAAACATAATAGAAATAATAGTTACAGGTATAAAATATCGACATAAGAGATATAATAGATATAGGTTTAAAATATAGACATAATACATATAATCGATACAGATATAAAATATAGACATAATAGATATAGGTATAAAGTATTGACATAATAGATATAATAGATATAGGTATAAAATATAGACATAATACATACAAAGATATAGGTATGTAATATAGACATAATAGATATAATAGATATAGGTATAAAATATAGACATAATAGATATAACAAATATAGGTATAAAATAGAGACATAATAGATATAATAGATACAGGTGCAACATATAGATATAATAGATATAGGTATAAAATATAGATATAATAGATATATTAGATATATATGTATAAAAAACAGATATAATACATACAGGTATACAATATAGACACAATAGATATAATATATAAAGGTATAAAATATAGATATAATAGAAATAGGTATAAACTCTAGATATAATAGATATACGTATAAAATATAGATATAATTGATATAGTCATAAAATATAGATATAATAGATATAGTAGATATTGGTGTAAAATATAGATATAATAGATATAATTACAAAATATAAATCTAATAGATATAATAGATATAGGTATTAAATATAGATATAAGAAATATAGGTATGAAATGTAGTTATAATAGATATAGGTATAAAATATAGACATATTAGATATAATAGATATAGATAGAAAATATAGACATAACAGATATGGGTATAAAATATAAACATAATAGATATAAGAGATATAGGTATAAAATATAGATATGAGATATAATAGATATAGGTATAAAATATAGACATAATAGATATAATAGATATAGGTATAAAATATACACATAATAGATATAATAGATCCAGGTATAAAATATAGACAATAGATATCATAGATACATGTATAAAATATAGATATAATAGATATAATTTAAAAAGTATAAATATAATAGATATAATTGATATAGGTAAAAACATAGGTGTAATGTATATAGGTATATAATACGGTTATAATAGATAGAGGTATAAAATATAGACATCATAGATATAATAGATAGAGGTATACAATATAGACATAATAGATATAATTGATAGAGTTATAAATTATAGACATAATACATATTGTAGATAGAAATATCAAATGTAGACATAATAGATTTAATAGATATAGGTATAAAATGTAGACATAATAGATATAATAGATATATTTATAAAATACAGACATAAAAGATATAATAGATTGAGTTATAAAATATAGACATAATGGATATAATAGATATAGGCATAAAATATAGATAGTATAGATATAATATATATAGGATTAAAATATAGACACCATAGATATATTAGACATAGGTATAAAATATCGAAAGAATATATATAATAGATATAGGCATAAATTATGCACATAATAGATATAATAGATAGAGGTATAAAATAACAACAAAATAGATATAATAGACAGAGGTATAAAATATAGACATAATAGATATAATAGAGGTAAAAAATATAGACATAATAGATACAATAGATAGAGGTATAAAATATAGACATAATAGATATAATAGATATAATAAATAGAGGTATAATATATAGACATAATAGATATAGTTGATATTGAAATAAAATATAGGTATTATCGATATAATAGAGGTAAAAAATATAGACATCATAGATATAATAGATACAGGTATGAAGTGTAGACGTTATAGATATAATAGAGGTATAAAATATAGACATAATAGATATAATAGATCCAGGGATAAAATATTGACATAATAGTTATAATAGATAGAGTTATAAAACACAGACATAATAGATATAAACACAATAGATATAATAGATATAGGTATAAAATATAGCCATAATAGATATAATACACATAAGTATACAATATAGACATAATAGATATAACATATATAGGTCTAAAATATAGACGTAATAGATATAATAGATATAGGTATAAAATACAGATAAAATCGATATAATAGATATACGTATAATAATATAGTTATAGATATAAAATATAGATATAATAGATATAACAGATATAGGTATAAGATATAGACATAATAGATATAATGAATATGGGTGTAAAATATAGACATAATAGATATAGGTATAAAATTTAGTCATAATAGGTATACTAGATATAGTTATAAACTATCGGTTTAATAGATGTAACAGATATAGGTATAAAATATAGACATAATAGATATAATCGATATAGGTATAAAATGTACACATAATAGATAGATATAAGAATAAAATATAGACATAATAGATATAATAGATATACGTATAAAATATAGACATAATAGATATAATATATATAGGTATAAAATATGGACAAAAGAGATATAATAGATACACGTATAAAATATACACATAATATATATAAATAGATATAGGTATAAAATATAGACATAATAGACATAATAGATATAGGAATAAAATATAGACATAATAGATATAATAGATATATGTATAAAATATAGACATAATAGATAAAATAGATAGAGCTATAAAATATAGACATAATAAATATAATAGATATAGTTATGAAATATGAACATAATAGATATAGGTATAAAATATAGACATAATAGATATAGGTGTAAAATATAGACATATGAGATATAATAATTATAGGTATAAAATATGGACATAATAGATATAATATAGGTATAAAATATGGACATAATAGATATAATAAATATAGGTATATGATATACACATAATAGATATAATAGATAAAGCTATAAAATATAGACATAATACATTTAATAGATATAGGTATAAAACATTGATATAATAGATATAATAGGTATAGGTATGAAATATAGACATAATAGATATAATAGATATGTCTATAAGATATAGACATTAGCTTCTTCTCCGAGAAAACACCAAATGGCGGATGACGCCGGTGCCAGCGGGGCGGTCCGGAGGCCCTGGTGGCCCTGGGATGGGGAACCGCGGGTGTCTTCCGCAGAGGTTTCGGCAGTGGCATCCGGGGCCGGGGTCGCGGCAGTGGACGGGGTCGGGGCCGAGGCCGCGGAGCTCGCGGAGGCAAGGCCGAGGATAAGGAGTGGATGCCCGTCACCAAGCTGGGCCGCTTGGTCAAGGACATGAAGATCAAGTCCCTGGAGGAGATCTACCTCTTCTCTCTGCCCATTAAGGAATCTGAGATCATTGACTTTTCTTGGGGGCCTCTCTCAAAGATGAGGTTTTGAAGATTATGCCGGTGCAGAAGCAGACCCGTGCTGGTCAGCGCACCAGGTTCAAGGCGTTTGTTGCTATCGGGGACTACAATGGCCACGTCGGCCTGGGTGTTAAGTGCTCCAAAGAGGTGGCCACCGCCATCCGTGGGGCCATCATCCTGACCAAACTCTCCATTGTCCCGGTGCGCAGAGGCTACTGGGGGAACAAGATCGGCAAGCCCCACACCGTCCCTTGCAAGGTGACAGGCCGCTGTGGCTCTGTGCTGGTGCGCCTCATCCCTGCACCCAGGGGCACTGGCATCGTCTCAGCGCCTGTGCCCAAGAAGCTGCTCATGATGGCTGGTATTGATGACTGCTACACCTCAGCCCGGGGCTACACTGCCACCCTGGGCAACTTCGCCAAGGCCACCTTTGATGCATCTCTAAGACCTACAGCTACCTGACCCCCTGACGTGTGGAAGGGAGACTGTGTTTACCAAGTCTACCTATCAGGAATTCACTGACCACCTTGTCAAGACCCACACCAGAGTCTACGTGTGCAGCGGACCCAGGCTCCAGCTGTGGCTACAACATAGGCTTTTTTACAAGAAAAATAAAGTGAATTAAGCCTGTTAAAAAAAAAAGATATAGACATAATAGATACAATAGATATAGGTATAAAATATAGACAGATACAATAGATATAGATATAAAAATAGACCATAATAGATATAGGTATAAAATATAGACATATTAGATATAATAATTATAGGTATAAATATAGACATAATAGATATAATAGATATAGGTATAAAATATAGACATAATAGATATAGATATAAAATATAGACAAAATAGATTTAATAGATATAGTTATAAATATAGACATAATAGATATAATAGATATAGGTATAAAATATAGACATAATACATATCGGTATAAAATATAGACATAATAGATATAATAGTTATAGGAATAAAATATAGACATAATTGAAATAGTTATAAAATATAGACAAAATAGATATAAAAGATATAGGTATAAAATATAGACATAATAGATATTATAGATATAGTTATAAAATATAGACATAGTAGATATAATAGATATATGTATAAGATATAGACATAATAGGTATAATAGATATAGGTATAAAATATAGACATAATAGATATTATAGATATAGGAATAAAATATAGACATAATTGAAATAGGTATAAAATATAGACAAAATTGATATAAAAGATATAGGGATAAAATATAGACATAATAGATATAATCAATATAGGTATAAAATATAGACATAATAGATATAATAGATACAGATATAAAATACAGACATAATAGATATAATAGGTATAGGTATGAAATATAGACATAATAGATATAATAGACATGTGTATAAGATATAGACATTAGCTTCTTCTCCGAGAGGAAAACACCAAATGGCGGATGACGCCGGTTCAGCGGGGTGGTCCGGAGGCCCTGGTGGCCCTGGGATGGGGAACCGCGGTGTCTTCCGCAGAGGTTTCGACAGTGGCATCCGGGGCCGGGGTCGCGGCCGAGGACGGGGTCGGGGCCGAGGCCGCGGAGCTCGCGGAGGCAAGGCCGAGGATAAGGAGTGGATGCCCGTCACCAAGCTGGGCCCGCTTGGTCAAGGACATGAAGATCAAGTCCCTGGAGGAGGTCTACCTCTTCTCTATGCCCATTAAGAAATCTGAGATCATTGACATTTTCTTGGGGGCTCTCTCAAAGATGAGGTTTTGAAGATTATGCCGGTGCAGAAGCAGACCCGTGCTGGTCAGCGCACCAGGTTCAAGGCGTTTGTTGCTATCGGGGACTACAATGGCCACGTCGGCCTGGGTGTTAAGTACTCCAAGGAGGTGGCCACCGCCATCCGTGGGGCCATCATCCTGGCCAAACTCTCCATTGTCCCGGTGCGCAGAGGCTACTGGGGGAACAAGATCGGCAAGCCCCACACCGTCCCTTGCAAGGTGACAGGCCGCTGTGGCTCTGTGCTGGTGCGCCTCATCCCTGCACCCAGGGGCACTGGCATCGTCTCAGCGCCTGTGCCCAAGAAGCTGCTCATGATGGCTGGTATTGATGACTGCTACACCTCAGCCCGGGGCTGCACTGCCACCCTGGGCAACTTCGCCAAGGCCACCTTTGATGCCATCTCTAAGACCTACAGCTACCTGACCCCTGACGTGTGGAAGGAGACTGTGTTACCAAGTCTATCTATCAGGAATTCACTGACCACCTTGTCAAGACCCACACCAGAGTCTCCGTTGCAGTGGACCCCAGCTCCAGCTGTGGCTAAAACATAGGCTTTTTATACAGAAAAATAAAGTGAATTTAAGCCTGTTAAAAAAAAAAAAAGGATATAGACTTAATAGATACAATAGATATAGGTATAAATATAGACCAATACAATAGATATAGATATAAAATATAGACATAATAGATATAGGTATAAAATATAGACATATTAGATATAATAATTATAGGTATAAAATATAGACATAATAGTATAATAGATATAGGTATAAAATATAGACATAATAGACATACATATAAAATATACACAAAATAGATTTAATAGATATAGGTCTAAAATATAGACATAATACATATAATAGATATAGGTATAAAATATAGACATAATACATATCGTATAAATATAGACATAATAGATTAATAGATATAGTTATAAATATAGACATAATAGATATAATAGATATAGGTATAAAATATAGACATAATAGATATCGGTTAAAATACAGACATAATAGATTTAATAGATATAGTATAAAATATGACATAATAGATATAATAGATATAGGTATAAAATATAGATATAATAGATATAGGTATAAATACAGACAAAATAGATATAGGTATAAATTTAGATATAGATATAATAGATATAGGTATAAAATATAAAATAATAGATATTATAGAGATGGGAATAAAATATAGAAGTAATAGATATAATAGATATAGGTGTAAATATAGACATAGTAGATATAATAGATATAGGTATAAAACATAGACATAACGGATAAATAGTTATAGGTATAAAATATAGACATAATAGATATAATATAGGTATAAAATATAGACATAATAGATATAGGTATTAAATATAGACATAATAGAAATAAGTATGAAATATAGACATAATAGATATAATAGGTATGGGTTAAATAAAGACATAATAGATATAATAGAGATAGGTATAAGATATAGACTAATAGATATAATAGATATAGGTATAAAATATAGACATAATAAATTTAATAGATATAGGTATAAAACATTGATATAATAGATATAATAGATATAGATATAAAATACAGACATAGTAGATATAAGAGATATTGGTATAAAAATATAGACATAATAGATATAATAGATAAAGATATAAAATATAGACATAATAGGTATAATAGATATAGGTATAAAATATGGACATAATAGATATAATATAGGTATAAAAATAGACAGAGTAGATATAATAGATGTAGGTATGAAATGAAATAGACATAATAGATATAATAGATATAGTTATAAATATAGACAGAGGAGATATAATAGATATAGGTATAAAATATAGACATAATAGATATCGGTATAAAATATAGACATAACAGATAAACATATAGGTATAAAATATAGACATAACTGGTACAAAAATATAGGTATGAAATATAGACATAACAGACATAGGTATAAAAAAAACATATAACACTAGATAGATGTATAAGATATAGACATAATAGATAATAGATATAGGTATAAAAAATAGACATAATAGATATAATATATATATAGAGATAGACATTATCGAATAATAGATATAGGTATAAAATATAGACATAATAGATATAATAGTATAGGTATATAAATATAGACATAAAGATATAATAGATATAGGAATAAAATATAGATATAATTGATATAGGTATAAAATATAGGACAAAATGAATAAAATAGATATAGGTATAAAATATAGACATAAGAGTATAATAGAATAGGTATAAAAATAGACATAATAGATATAATAGATAATGTATAAGATGTAGACATAATCGATATAATAGATACAGGTTTAAAATATAGACATAATAGATATAATAGATAAGGTATGAAATATAGACAAAATAGATACAATAGATATAGGTATAAATATAGACAGAATAGATATAACAGATAAAGTTATAAGATGTAGACATAATAGTTATAATAGTTATAGGTATAATTATAGACACAATAGATATAGGTATAAAATATAGACATAATAGATATAATACATATGGGTATAAAATAGACATATAGATATAATAGTTATAGGTATAAAATATTAAACATAAAGAGATAGGTATCAAGTATAGATACAATTGATATAATAGAATAGGTATGAAATTTAGACATAATAGATATAATAGATATAGGTATAAATTATAGATATAATTGATATAATAGATATACGTATAAAAATAGATATAATTGATATAGGCACAAAATATAGATATAATAGATATAATAGAATAAGTAAAAAATAGATATAATAGACATAATGATAAAGTATAAATATAATAGATATGATAGATATAGGTATGAAATACAGATATAAGAAATGTAGGTATGAATATAGTTATAATAGATATAGTTATAAAATATAGATATAATAGAGGTATAAAATATAGACATAATAATAAAGTAGATATAGGTATAAAATATAGACATAATAGATATAATAGATACACGTATGAAATATAGACATAAAGATATAATAGACATAGGTATAAATATACACATAATAGATATATGTATCAGTATAGAATAATAGATACAATAGATATAGGTATATGAAATATAGATATAATTGATATAATACATATAGGTATAAACATATAGACATAATAGATATAATACATATAGGTAAAATATAGACATAATAGATGTAATAGATATCGGTTATAAAATATAGACTAAAAGATTATATATAGATATAGGATAAAAATATAGACATAATAGAGATATAATACATAGGTATAAATACAGACATAATAGACATAATAGATATAGGTATAAATATATACAGAATAGATATAGGTATAATATATAGACATAATAGTTATAGATATAGGTAAACATAAAGATATAATAGATATAGGTATAAAATATAGACATAGAGATATAATAGATATACGTATAAAATATAAACATCATAGATAAAATGATATAGGTATAAAATATAGACATAATAGAATAATAGATATAGGTATAAAATATAGACATAATAGATAATTGATATAGGTATAAAATATAGACATAATATATATAACAGATATAATATAAAATATAGACATAATGATATAATAGATATAGGTATAAAATAGACAGAATAGTATAAGTAGAAAAACAGAATAACAGATATAATACTTATAGGATAAAATAACACATAATAGATATAATAACATAGGTATAAAATGTAGACAAATAGATATAATAGACATAGGGATAAAATACAGACATAAAAGATATATACATATAGG
>NW_022143656.1:0-22988 GCF_007565055.1 Rhinopithecus roxellana
CTTGGAGAGCAGCATCGCGGGCAGCGGCCTCCCGGAGCCCCGAGCCCCAGGCGCCGAAGCCGCGGCCGATCCGGGCGGGCGGCGAGCCGGGGACACCGGCCCGTCCGAGCCCGAGGCGGTCCGCGCGGCGCAGTGGGCCCGGGAGGCCCGCGGGGACCGCGTAGACGCGCAGCAGGCAGAGCGCCTCACCCGCCCGCCAGCCGCCTCGCCGGGGTTTTGGGCCGCGGCGCCGCGTATCCCTCCGCGGGGGCGGGGCAAGCAGGGACCCCGCCCCCTTCCGCCCGGGGCCCTCGCGGCGGCGGCGCCGGGTGCTCGCGGGGGAGACGGCGGGGCAGCCGGGCGCCTGTCCCCGGGCGAGGGCTGGTGCGGCAGGCGTGGGGCCGCTCCGGGACTCGTTGTCGTAGCGCAGCCGCGGAGGCGCACGGCGTGCCGCGTCGCCACTCTCCGCGCTCACTCAAGCACTCCTCCGCGCACGCGCGGCTCCCGCGCGGTGGCGGCCGTGGCGCCTCGGGCAGCGCGAGGAGGAGCCACACGAGCCAATGGAAACCGGGGTTTTAAAAGAAATCCGGTGCCCCAGCCAATGGCGGGGCGAGGGCGGGGCGAGCCGTTTCCCGGCCCCACCCTCAACAGCGCCGAGGAAGGTCACCCGCTGGCTCCGAGCAGGGTTCCTGGGGGCGTGGGAGTCCGGGAGGCGACTACGATCGTCCCGCGGCCGCGAGGTGACACACGCTGCGAGTCTGCGTCCTGGCTGTCCGCACTCCCCGTCGCGCACGTGGCCGGCCGCGGGGAGGCAGCTCCGCTCCTCTGGGACCCCTCCCAGCGCTCTCGGCGAGGGCCGAGAGCGCACCTGGCTGCAGACGTTTCCTCCTTACCCTGGACTCTGACCTCACGCCTGCGGCCCAGCCCGAGGGCCTTCCCTGGAACCTCTGCCCTGGTGGCCGGTGCCTGGAGTGGCCTGCTGACACGGTCCTGGCTGCCCTCCGGGCTCTCCAGCAGCTACTGTCCACCTCCACCAGGAAGCCCACCTTGATTGCTGCAACAACTGCACTCAAGGCCTGAACAGCCAGGGTACTCATTGCCCTGATCTGGACTTCGCCCTGTCGTCCTTCCCTGCTCTCTGTACAGAAGTCAGACTCACCTGTGTGGTTTGGTGCAGACCCAGATGACAACATTGGTCCAAGGTCACTGGCCTGAGAGCAGCTCAGAGCTCCAGGACGTGAGTGGCCACCTGCCAGCCCCAGGGCTAGTGGGTTGAGAGTTGGGGGCCAGAGGCCCAGGAGCTGGTCCTCTTGGCACTGCCAAGCGTTCCCAGTGGCTCCTGGGGCCCAGCCGGTTTAAGTATGGCAGACATCCCGGGGAGGTCTGGTGTGACTGTCAGCGTGCACACACACCTGCCTCGGAGCTTCCAGCCTCCCCCAAGTCTGACCTCTCACCTCTATGCAGTTACCATCACTGTCCGTGCACTGATCACACACCTCTCCCCTGCTCAGCCCTTCTGAGGCTGTGGCTCTCAGGACTGGCCCAGGCCCACCTGCCATCTGGGCGATCTGGGGCTCACTTCGTCCCCCGCTGCCTGGGCCCGTGCCTGTGCTCCTGGGGGCTCCTCTCTTGCCTGGCTCGTCTCTTCCTGTCCCTTGGGTCCTGTTACCTCAGGATCAAAGCCAACCCTGACATTGTCTGTCCCCCAGTCCTCTCCCGCTCCAGCCCCTGCTTCCCGGAGCTCTGTCCAATTCTCTCCCGCAGTACGAGGGCAGGGTTGGGGCTGGTGGGTTAGCCTTTCCCCCACCCACCACCCACCCAGCGCAGGGCTCCCCCGAGATCAGATCCCAGGTAGGATGACGCCCCAAGCCTACCCCTCCAGCGGCATCCACACAGCACCTGAGAAGGAGGGGCTGCTGCCCACGTGGTCCTCCCAGGGACCTGCCTGAGGGTCCAGTGGGGCCACCCTCTTCTGTGCTGGACACACAGCAGAGATGGGCAGGGACCCTGGAGAGCACGGTAGGTTTAGGGGGAGACCACCACAGTTGGGTTCATGTCAGTCTGGAGGGGCTGGGGTCCTCAGCCTGACGTGTCAGGCTAGTCTTCTTGAGTCTGATATGTCAGGCTCCAGGCCAGTCTTCCTTGAGTCATCCTGGCTGTAGAAGACCAGGCTCTGGCAGGTGGGCACCCCACCCTAGCTCTCCCTAGGCCCTGGGTCTTGCTCTGAACCCCTCAAGCATCCCTTAACTAAGAGCTTTCTGCTCCTTCAGAAAGCGTGATGTGCCCGCCCTCCACGGCCCTCCTCCCGCTCACTCCAGGTGTGCTGGAGATTCCTGCAGGCCTCCAGGTGGGATTCTTGCCACACAGGCCTCTGTGAAAGCCTCCGAGGGCTCCTGCACGGGGATCCAGCAGTCTGACCCTGGAGTGGAGGGCAGGGCAGAGCAGGAGGCAGCCCTTTCCCTGAAGTGTGACATCTTTGTAACCACATCTGTCCAGACACTGGTGTATGTTGTAGATTTGCTGTTACACTCACTGTGTGTGTGCAAGGACCCTTGCACTGACGATGAGCTCCGTGAGGGGTCAGCGTGGACCCCAGCCTTCACTTTGCCCCGGGACTGTTTGACATTGAGGCCTCTTTTAGACTGTATCGGGTCCAAGCCACCACGTGATCTGGTTGGAGTGCTGGGGTCCCTAGTAACCCCAGATAACCCTGCTCACTTGTCCTCCCTGCCATTGGGCACGGCCCAGCCTGTTCCTCAGCTTGGCAAACAGATACGGGTCGTCCAGTTGTGGAGCATCTGTGCTCTGCATACAGGGGAAGAAAAATCTGAGGGGCCTCGGGGCCTACTCATCCTCTGCCCTGGGCCACCCCTTTCCTGCAGGTCCCATCAACACCCCACCCCCCGGCCAAGTCCCCAGCAGCGCAGGACACCAGCCCTGCCTGTTTTTTCCTGGTTCCTGGACAGCCCATCCGGTGGGCCCCATGGGCAGGCCCAGCCCATGGGCCAGAGCTGGGGCCGCTCCTGCAGACAGGAGGTGAGCCAGGAGGAGGGCTTGGCAGGGTCTTGGTTCGTGGGCCGCTCCACCTGGGTACTGACTGCAGAGGGCCTGGCCCGGCCCCTTCCTGTGCCCTCCCACACCGCCGCCCCACCTGAAGCTCAGGCCAGCATGGCATGGGCACCTGCTTCCCTTGGGCCATCCTGCTGAGAGGGGCAGCCTTGCCCCAGGGCCGGGGCCTCTGCCTATCCTTGGAGCAGGTGTTTCCCAGGGCAGGGACAGGGGAGTGGAGCAGAGCTTGTCAGAGAGTCTGCACACCCCAGTTCCCAGCCCAGCCCCTGAGCCATCCCATTCCTACTGCTTGACCTGGAAACAGCCGGCCCTACTCTGCAATGGACACGGCGAGTCCTCCCAGGTGCCCTGGCCTACTGGCGGGAGGGTCACGCTCTTGCCATGGTGACCTGAGCTAGGCTGGCCTGCCTGGATTCGGGAGGATGAGGATGTGGGATGGAAGGTGGCCGGGGCCACTTACAGTGTCCCACACATGCGTGCATGCTGACACTGCTCACATGCACCGACTCACAACGCACACACAGACTCACACTTACAGACACCCCCTCAAACCTGGGGCATCACAAAGGGGAATGTGAACAGGGTTCATGCTCCATGGGCACCCCCATTCCCACTCCCCCAGGCTGTGTCCCCACTGCCCTGCCTCCTGCCGGCCCGTCACGCCCCTCTTCCCTCCTTCCCTGGGGATCCCGTCCACCCCCCTCCGTCTCCAAGCCAATGGCCAAGGCCTCCTTAATCTGCCTCTTTCCAGTTGCCCCTGCCTATCCCACAGGGTCGCCCGGCCTTGTCCTGCCTGTGTCTGACGCCCTTCTAACCCAGGCCATGTCTGAGGAGAGGGCGTCCTCTCACCTGCCCCCAAGCCCTTTCCGAAGCCTATCCCATTCCCAAACCTTCCTCCGGCGGATCCACCCGCCCACTCCCACCCTCATCCCAGGCCCCAGTGTGAGCCCCCTTGGCCACCCTGGTCTTTTTCCCACTGTGAGCCCCTCACGGTCCTGCCTTGGACCCTCTGTGGCTCCCCTGGGCCACCAGGGTACAGGTCGCCCTCCCCAGCCCATGGACCTGGCCCCCAGCAGCACCTGCTGCCACCCAGAGTCAATGTCCCAGCATGGCTGCCCCAGGCCCTGGGCTGGAGCTCTGCATCATCTCCCCGCAGACCGGACTCCCCCAGCTGTACCCAGCTTGGGATAGGCACCTGCTGCACCCCATCTTCCAGCCCACACAGGCTGCAGCGGCCAAGACTGGGTGCTCCCAGGGCAGTGGCGGGGGCACGCAATGCTTGGGGAGAGGTGCTTTCCCCTCTGGCCTCCACTCTCAGTTGTCATAGCCTCTCACCCGCTGCAGACAGGAGCCAGCAGAGCTGTGCCAGGATTTTGCAACATTTCACCAAAGGCATCCCAGGGTTGGGCCTGGGGTGGAGAGTGGCGCCCAGTCATTGGGAGCCGGTGGTGGGCAGCCTGCACGAACTCCAGCCCAGCTGCTGTGGCTGCCTTTTCCAGCCTCTGTCCCTGCCTGGAGGACACCAGTTTTACCCCTCAGCTGACGCCTGGGCTGTGTTGGAGAGGCTGCTGTTCCCACCAGGTTACCCCCACCTGCTACCAGCACAGACCATTTATATTCCACAAGCCACCTGGGGCCTGGGCCCCCAGTGAGCATGGCCGCCTGGCATCCGTTGCTTGGACTCTGCAGAAAGAGTCCTACACAAACTCAGAAGATGCTGTGGGAGCATCCTAGCCTGAATCCTGTCCTGGGTGGAGCAGACGCTGAGACCTGGCTGGAGGGGGCTGCCTCTGTTGGCTGCCTGGGAGCTGCAGTGATGGAGAACCATGGCTTCAGCACACCAGCCTCACTGGATCCGCCAACCTGGAGCGCTGTGGCCTTGCCACCTCCCAGACCATGGCTCAGCCGGAGCCGGAGCTGCGTGGCCTGTGTGGCCCAGGCCTGGGCCCGGGACCAGAGCAGGCGTGCAGGGCCCCCTCCTCACCTGGGACCTCTGACCTGTGACCAGGGACAGGCCACCCTGGCCTTCGGCCTGGACCACAGCCCTGCCCACTTCATACCTCTTGGCCTTTGGCCCTGCAGATCCCTTCCCTGGTGGCCCTTTGGGGCCATCCTGGGACCCCGGCCTGGGTCCCTGCTCTTTTGCTGACCCAGCCCAGAGTCACAGACACATCTCCAGGCTCTACCAGGCTCAGTCTCCTGCTTTTTGGAGAGGCTCGTGGAAGCTGTGCGGAGCATCTGATGACTTTGTACCGAGGAGCACATCCCACAGCACACAGTGGGCGCCCGGTAGAGGAACCTGTGGTTTCAGAGCCCTGGGAGGAGGCTTCTGGGAGGAGGTGGCCGGGCAGGTCCCAGCGTACCACATGGCAGTTCTGCCTGCTCCATGCTGAAATCCTGCAGGCCCAAGAGTCACAGCTGGTCATGGGGGCCCCACCTTGCTCCTCCTTTCCTGGCCTGGTCCACACCGGGCTGGGGAGGCAGAGTTGCCCTCAACAGCTCGCATCTGACCCCATTGCGAGGGCTCAGCCTCTAGGCCCAGGCTGAGGACCTTGAAGGGTTCGGGGAGTTGGGTGGCCTCTGCCTGGTGCCCAGACAGGACAGGCCCCAGCCTCTTGGCTCTGGCCCCCAGCATTCTGATGAGGAGGAGACTTAGGAGAGGTGATGGTGGGGTTCCCCAGGAGCCAGAAGCCGGGTCTGGCCCTCCTCCAGGGTGTCTGTGCAGCTGCTGCAGGCTCACACACAAACCGAGTCCGGCTCCCCAGTGGGTCTCGCCCAGGGGCTCCCTGGAGGAGGTCAGGAGGGCGTTGAGGGGTCTCAGAATGTGCAAAGGTCCAAAGGGCCACCAGGGAAGGGACTGCACGTCCTCTGTCCCACCCAGAGCCAGGCTGGAGCCACAAGGCGCTGTGGGTCCCCAGTCAGGCTTGCACAGTTTGGAGCCACCCAGGGGGCTTTGAGGAGCCTGAAGCCCAGGACCTGCAGCAGGGAGAACATTTTCCTGGGAGAGTTTCTGAAGCTTCCAAGGATGGCCCAAGGGCTGCTCCAGCCAGTGTCCAGCCATGAGGAGCCAGAGCTGCAGATGGCGTCCCAGGGGCTGGGACCCCCCAGAGGGCCTGATCCCAGCAAACATTCCTTCAGAGCATGGACTCAGAATGCCATCACCACCCCAGACACGCACGCACCTCCAGGGCTCCTGGATCCCCACTCCTGTCAGAGGGGGCAGCCGCCTTCCCAGGCACAGGGACTTGGGGGCAGGTCAGGCCTGTGAAGGGCAGCTGGGCACTCAGACTGGAGTGTTGCTGCCAGAGCTTGAGCTCTGCCTGCAGACAGCTCGGGCTTGGACAGAGCAGGGCAGGACAGGTGACAGCGTCAGGCCGGGCTCCGTCTGGCCCATCCTTACCAGTCTCAGGCAGAATCCACACAGCTTGGAGCTGGCAAGTGGGCACCCCAGGCCCTTGGGATGTCCTCTTCAAATGGCTCAGAAATGGGCCTGGGGGAGGGGAGAAAGTCTCCCACACCTGGGTTTGTCGGGGGCAGTCAGTGGTTCTGAGAAAGGACCTACATGGCCCAAAGTTCTGCTCCTGGAGAAAAGACAAGCATGGCACCCATGCGAGCCTGTCTCTTCCTTTCCAGGCGGCTGGGAGTGGCCCCTGGGCTGTGCTCAGGGGCCGGATCCTGGCAGTCACCACCTGGACATGACACTGGGCCAGGGCTGGAGACAAGTCAGCCGGGCGAGCCCCAGGAAGCGATGTCCTCCAGGCTGTGCCAGTGTGGCTCTGCGGGGACTTTCCACACTCTCCTCCTGCAGCCTTTGCCAGAAGGACCTGGGTCTGTTCCTAGGAGTGTCCCTAGGGCCAGCCTGGGTGGCCACTAAGAGACCCCGGGGGCATTTTGACCCCAGGATGCAGCAGGAGCAGAGGACGGGGCTCCTGGACCCAGGAAGGGGCACCTGTGGGTGTGTCCATGTCAATGTCCAGGGCCTGCGGTGACCCGGCCTGCCAGCCCTTCCTGGCCCCACTGCTGCTTCCTGGAACCCCCATGAGCTGTGCCCTCCCAGGCCCTTCCTGCTTCACCATGTTGTGGGGACAGGAGCGCCAGAGTGGCTGAAGGAGGCGGATCCCAGGACTGCCCCTGGGTCTAGGCTGCGAGAGTCCAGAGGGACCCGCTGAGGCCTGGCAGGCAGGGGCCCTGCCCTGTCCCCACCTCTGTCCAGGGTGCCCCCAGAGCCCCCTGACCTGGGGTCGTGAAGTAGCCTGGGCAGAGTGTGATGTTCAGAAGAAGTGGCCAAGTTGTTTTCCAGCCTCAGGCCCACTTCCCTATTCCTGGGAAGTGACATTTGGGGGAGGGAGAGTGGGGAGGAAGGGGGAAGGGAGGGCAGGTACCCAGAAGCCCAGTGGCCTCTGACATGGGGAGGCCCCAGGGCCTGCTCAGCTCATCCTGAACACCCTGTCCGCTTTTGGCTGCGTCCCAAGCCGATGGCAGTGCTGTGCGTGGCCCAGGGCCGAGGAGCTGAGAAGGACTCAGTCTGGGCTGGAGGGTGTCCAGGCAGTCCCAGCGGCAGGTCAGCCTAGGTCAGGGCCCAGGGAGCAAGTGTTTGTGTGCACACCTGTTCCTAGGTGAGCGTGGGGGCATGTGCACATGCAGCCAGCCACACGTGCCAGGCAGGTGCCCCCAAAGGCATGTTCACACCACTCCCTCGCTGAGGGGTGCAGCTCCCGTGGCTTTTTCCCTCCACTCTGGAGCCAACCCCACTGTGCCCAGCCCCCTCCTCCCACTGGGTGCTGCGGCCTCTCAGCCCTCAGGAGGAGGGCACTGCGGCTCTGCCTGGGGCGGCTGAGGGACAGGGCCTCAGGGTCTTGCTCACGCGTGTCCATTGTCCAGATGGGGAGCCTGAGACCCAGGACGTCACCTGCCTGTCCCCACATCCCACAGTGGGGCATCTGAATCTCGTCGGGGCTGGGGCAGGGCCTCACAGACCCCTTGTGTGGAGCTCTCCCTTGCAGGCATCTGGGCGCCATCCAGATCCTCCTTACCTTCCCTGGGTTCCATGAGGGACCATGAGGGTTCACCAGTGCAGACCTGTGGGGGCCAAGCGGCTAGCACAGCAGGGCCACGCCCAGGGAGAAAGGGGGGTGAGGCACCAGGGCCAGGCTGCACACACACGCACACATACAGCCATATACAAGTGCACACACACCGCACGTGCACACACACCACACACAGGCACACATACACATGTTCACACATGCGCACACACACACACACACACACCACGCGGGTCCTCCAGGCAACACACTCTGCAGAGTCATCTCAGAGAAATGCAAAGAATGGAAAGAATTCTGCACTTTTACTCTTGCCGGACTCCTCCACCTCCAGGAAATTCCCCATCCAGCGCCCTGGCCCCTTCGGAGGCCCAGAGCTCCCTCCTGTCCCCACCGCCCTGCCTCGACCAGGTGTCAGGGGTGGTTGGGGCCCCAGTAGGACCCGTTCCTCAGGGTTGTGGGTGCCAGGCCTGGCTTGGGCCCTACAGAACCAGCTCAGCCTGCAACCCACCCTTCTGTGTCAGCTCTGCCAGGGCCGAGCCTCCCAATGACAGGAGTGAGGGCTGCGGTTGCCGACCCTCTGGGCCCAGGTGCTCCTTACGCCTCAGTTGGGCGGCCTCTCTTTCCTGTTCACTGACTTAGCCCCAAGATCAGAGGCACCTCATTGGAGTCTGTGGCCTGGTGGGGCCTCCACTCTGAGCCCACCTTCCTAGCTGTGAAATGGGCCTCGTGGTCACACCCCAGCATTGCCACTGGCCAGGCCTAGGGCACCGGGAGGAGCTGAGTCTTGAAAGGATGTGGGTGGAAGGGAGGTGGGCTGGGCTGAGCGGGGGCATGCGGGCCTCAGTTGAAGGCCTGTGGTCCTGAAATCCCACCTGGGTCCCACCTGGCTCCCAGCAGAGGCAACTCAGCAGCCTGCCTGGGCATGGATCCCTTCAGTGAGACCTGGCCAGGAGCCAGCCACAGGTGTATGGGAGCTGGTGACCCTTCCAACTGGCCCTGCCCTGCAGTTTCAGGGCTGTGGAGGGCACTGGTCAGCTACCCTTGGGCTGAGGTTGGTGGCACAGCCAGGGGGTGGGAGGTATGGAGTTGAGTCTTAGCCCACCCAGGGCCAGGCTCCAGGCCAAATTTGGCCTCCTGATGGGGCCCTGGTGACCTCCCCGCCTCTCTCAGCCTCCACTCGGTGCCCAGACACCCCTCTCTGCATCCTGGCCTGTGAAGACAGGTGGAGGGGCTCTCCCTGGGCCCTGGCTCTGCCCTCCCCTGGGACCCAGCCCTGAAGTCTTGGCTGCTGGTACCTGCTCCTGCCCAGGCCAGGCAGGTGGGCCTCGAGCCGGTGGGCCCCACCCAACCTCCTGCCACAGGGCACTGCTATGACGCACACAGCTGCTCCTGGCTGCAGTCCACAGCACACGTGACAGGTGCGCAGACAGACGCAGGCTCACACGCAGCACCTGGTCAGGCTGGTTCTGCCTGGCCGGCCCTTGGCCCGAGGAGGGGCCCATGCAGCCAGGCCTGCCAGGAAGCTGTCCTCAGCCCCTCAGCCTCCCCGCCCCTGTCCTCAGTCATCCAGCCTCCCAGCTCCCTTCCCCCATCCTCAGCCCCCCAGCTCCCTGCCCATGGCCTCAGCCTCCCAGACTCCAAGCCCCCATTCTCAGTCCCCTCTAGCCTCCCCACGCCCTTCCTCAGCCCCTACCACCCTCCCCACTCCCGTCCCGGTAACCTCCAGGCTTGGTTCCTCATTTGCGAGCCAGACGCTGCCATCCAGCCTAAGGCCCCTGTGAGGCTGGCACAAGGGGCCCCTGTGAAGCTGGGGTGGGGAGTGGGAGGAGGGCGGAGCCCGGTCAGTGGAGACCCCCAAATGTGGCTGAGTGGGCGGATGGACTGCGGAAAGGCAGTGGCCCCTGCCTGGCCTCGCAAGGGACCCTTCTGGCTGTTAGGGCCCCCAGCCTGCCCGTCCTGCTCTGCCCTGGACTCATCGGCCCTCAGCCCACAGGGCCTGGGAGAAGCTACTGCAAACCCTCTGTGTTGCCATGAAGCAGGCCTGACAGGGTGGCTGCCCCCTGACCCCCGGCAGCTCCAGCAGGCGGCTGGGCCCAGTCCTTCTAGTTACTCGCTTAGCTGGGTAGAGAATTCCCTCATCGGCCAGTGTACCCCCAACACCACAGCCCGGCCCAGGCCCCACATCCCCCTGCACCCCAAACATAGCCCGGCCCAGGCCCCACACCCCTCTGTTCCCCTCAAACACAGCCCCGCTCAGGCCCCACAACCCCCCACCGCCGTATAACACAGCCCTGCCCAGGACCAACACCCCCATCGGCTCCCCCATAACACAGTCTGGCCCAGGCCCCATGCCCACCCCCTCCCCCGCTATCCACCCTTGTTCCCCACATCCCCCCACCCCTCTGTGCTTCCTCGTGGTCAATGGTGACCCCAATCCCCCCGTGCTACTGCAGGGCGGGAGGGATATGCCTGGCGTGAGGCCCTGCAGTGGCTGTGCCGGACTTGTCTGGCGGACCTCAGGGCCTGCATCCTCTACAGGGGCAGAAGGTCCAGTTCCCTTGGTGTTGGAGCCTCCCCTGAGCCCCTCTAGAGTGGAGAGTCCGACAGCCGGGGCCCTCAGGCAGGTGCGGCTCTCACGGGCTGTGCCCTCTGCACCTGAGGGCTCACCTCTGGCCAGCGGGGGGACACGGCGAGACCCACACTGCAGAGGGTCCCAGCACTGGGCCTGGGCTGCCCCCAGCATACCGGACCTGCTTGGGGAGTTTCTGATGCCCCCCTCCCACCGTCTCCAGCCAAGGACCTCTCCCCAGGCCCTCCAGTGGGGAAGCCTGTGTCCCCGCCGGTTGAGGGGGCTCTGCTCCAGGAGCAGGGGCCACTGATCTGCCCACTAAGTGCAGAGAGACCCATGAACGAGGCCCAGATCCCACATTTATGGGGCCCAGGCAGCGATGCCGGAAATCTGATCCTCTGCTCTAAGAACCTGGGTCCTGGTGGGTGGGGGGGTGTCAGGGTAAGGAAGTGAGGAAACATGGCGGGGGCTGGCTGCGGGGGGCGCAGGCAGGGGTGATGGTGGAGGAGCAGGGTGGGGTCACAGGCCAAGAGGGTCGGGTAGCAGGGTTGGCAGAGGGTGTCGTGTGTGGGGAGCCGTGTGGACGGGGTTCGAGGGGCGTGAACAGGCGCGGGCATGGGGCAACTGGGCACACAATGGGCCCTTGTCCTGCAGGCCACAGCTCCTGGGCGCCCTGAGCAAATACACGCCCTGTTCCCGGCTGCACACCGTGTCCTGGGACGCGGCCGTGGCGCGGGGCCAGCTGGGAGGGTGGCTGCAAGGCCAGGGCACACGCCCAAGGGTTCCAGTGCCCATGGGCCTCTGTGTGGAGCTGTCCCTGCTGCAGCCTGGGTGTGGCACTAGTGCCCTGGCCACCCCCTTGACCGCCACGCCAGGTCCACCCAGGGAGCCCCACGGGGAGAGTGGCTCACTCTGCCCAGCCCTGCTGGCGACACCTCTCCTGCCCAGCCAGGCCCCAGGCACAGGGCAGCCTGCAGTACTCTGGGCCTCCACTCCCACCACCTGAGTGCCTGTCCTGCGTCTGCCCCACCCCTGCCCACAGGCAGTTGCAGCCCTGGACGGGCCTCAGCCCTGGGCTTTCTCAGGACGCCTGGGTTGGGGCAGAGGCCAGGTGGGCAGGGCTTGGCCGTGGTCCCTGCCGAGGCATTTCCTAAGTGCAGAGTCTCTCTGGGGTGCCAGTGAGAGCTGCAAGTGGGCCCTGCCAGGGCTCCTCACCCAGCCTCTGGCCTGCCCCAGGCCTGTGGCCCTAAGAGGGTGGTTGGTGGGGGCCTGCCTTCCCCACCTGTGCTGAGGACAGCCCTAGCCAGGGCTGGGGGACAGCGGGGACAGGGACGGCCCCTCCCCCAGGGACCTGGGCAGGTGAGGAAGGGAGCCCTCTTCCTGAGCTGGTGGGGTGCTCCACCAGGCCATCGGGGGTGCGTCAGGGGCAGGGTGGGAGGGCTGGGGGTTTGCTGTGGGTTCCGGCACCAGCAGCTGCTCCCTCCTCTCCGCACCTCTGCCCTGGCAGCCTCAGGAGCTGACTGCTCACCCTGAAGGAGTGCCTGAGACACCTTGCCACCTGGTGACAGCATACCCTCAGCATACAGGCTTGACAGAATCCAGAGAACCCAGGGGAGACAGACACCGAGAGAGACGATGGCAAGGAAGTTCCTGGCCAGCAACGCCACCCACCATGCCGGGCAAACCCCCCACCACGCCAGCAACGCCCCCCACCACGCCGGGCAAACCCCCCACCACGCCGGGCAAACCCCCCCCACGCCAGCAACGCCCCCCACCATGCCGGGCAAACCCCCACCACCCGGGCAAATCCCCCACCACGCCGGGCAAACCCCCCACCACGCCAGCAACGCCCCCCACCACGCCAGCAACGCCCCCCACCATGCCGGGCAAACCCCCCACCACGCCAGCAACACCCCCCACCACGCCGGGCAAACCCCCACCACGCCGGGCAAACCCCCCACCACGCCGGGCAAACCCCCACCACGCCGGGCAACGCCCCCCACCACGCCGGGCAACGCCCCCCACCACGCCGGGCAACGCCCCCCACCACCGGGCAAACCCCCCACCACGCCGGGCAACGCCCCCCACCACGCCGGGCAAACCCCCCACCACGCCGGGCAAACCCCCCACCACGCCGGGCAACGCCCCCCACCACGCCGGGCAAACCCCCCACCACGCCGGGCAACGCCCCCCACCACGCCGGGCAAACCCCCCCCACGCCAGGCAAACTCTTGCACACACCGTCAAGAGCCATGAGGGCCGGCCAGCCTCTCTGGCAGCTGATGCCGCTGAGCCCACCCTCTAGGGAACCACGGGAACCCCCAGAGTGTAGCCCTGCCCGCCCCAACCCAGATGCCCTGAGAAAGCCAGGGCTGAGGCCCGTCCAGGGCTGCGGCTGCCTGTAGGCAGGGGTGGGACAGACGCAAGATAGACACTCAGGTGGCAGGAGTGGAGGCCAGGAGTCCTGCAGGCTGCCCTGGGTCTGGGGCCTGGCTGGGCAGGAGATGGTCGTTGGGGGAAGCTCTGGGTACTGAGGCCCCTGGGCAGCTCGGCTGCAGTGGGCCCAGGGCTGGCTTCCATCAGCAGGGCTGCTGTGGCCAAATGGACAACCTCATGAAGTGCCCGGTGCCCAGTCCTGTGAGGTGGCCACTGAGGGCTCTGGAACCCCCTCACCAGGATGGGCTCCAGAGGGATGGGACAGTGTTCCCAGCTTTGCCTTGAGAACTGTCTGGACCACCTGCCCCTGTGGTCCCCATGTGTGCCTGGAGCCTGCCCCACAGGCTGTGTGGGGACAGGACAGCAGGCATGGGGGCTGCCCCAGGGTCCACTGGCCCCGGAGAACAGGAGGGAGCATCTGTTCCTCAGCCAGCGTCCCAGAGCCTGGCCACCTGTCCCCCGGCAGCACTTAGGCCCAGAGCCTGACCACCCCCAGTACAGGGGGCCCGCTCAACCTGGGCACAGGCTCACCCTACCAGCCTGGATGCCTGGGTCTGCCCCAGTTGGACTCTGGGTGGGCGGGGAGCAGGCTCACAGCTCTGCCTCTGGAGCCTACCCTGTAGGGGACAGCTCTCACAAGCTCAGCTCCAAGGGCAGGGGGGCAGTAGCGGGGCTGTAGCAGGAATGGAGCCTGGGCCTGTGGGTGGGCATGGAGCTGAGAGTCACTCCCTCTTGCTTTGGAGGCAGCCAAAGGGGGAAACAGGCCTGGCCCCCCACCCCACTGGTGCTCCAGAAGCCACGAGGGAACAAAGCCACACTTGGCTCCCAGTGGACTCAGCAGTGGCCAGACTGGGCCTCGAGGCTGCAGCCCCTGCGCTGGGCAGGGATCGGGCCCCAGGCCAGCCTGGACGTGGATCTAGGCCCTCTTTCAAGAGACATCCATCAGTTGTCAATAGCTGTGGCCAGGAAACTGCAGGATCCCACGGGCCTGGGCCCCACCCTGGACAGACACAGCTCTGGGGAAGCGAGGGGCCCCGGGAGGGGCATTTGCATGACAAATGGATTCCCAGGAAGCTGGTGCCTGTGTCATCTGTGGCTGTGTGCAAGTGTGTACGTGTGTGGGCCTGCGGTTGTGCAGGACTGGCTCCGAGGGGTGACACAGCCAGCCACAAATCCCAAGCTCAGGGCCACCCAAAACCAAGGGTCCCTGCCTGCGGGAGTTGGGTGGACAGTGGCGTGTGGGTAAAGAAGCCTGCTGGTTACGGGGAGAGTCTGGCTCTGGGCCACGAAGTCAGAGTCTGGGACCCCTTTGGGCCTCAGAATGTATTTTCATCTGTGAGACAGGCCAGCCCCTCAGCCAGAGGCAGGTCTGATGGGAAGACCTCGTCCTGGCCCAGCTCAGGGCTCTAGGAAGGTCAGCATCCCAGGCCCAGAGACCTCAGTGCCAGCACCCCCAGGTCCCTATGCACTGGTCCCCTCTAATTCTGCTCTCCCCTTGGGCCTGCAGGGGTGTGGGGCAGGTCAGGGCGGATTCTGAGCAGACGGGGAGGCTGGAACGCTGTCCTGGGTAGGGTAGGGACAGGCAGTCTGGGTCTCAGCTCGTCCTGCCTCCTCCCCTGAGTCCCACTCTCTTTCCTCACTGCTGGGAGCAGCCACATGATTTGCAGAGCCCAGCACACATGAGAATTCAGGGTTCGTTGTTCAAAATACAGGATGAAATGACATTATAGGTGCTAACGGACGAAGCTCATTCTTTTTTCTGTAATCCATTTGTCAACTTGTCATGGTGTTTTCTGTTATCCAAAGTTGTTGGATAACACACATTTATCCAAATTCTTTTTTTTTTTTTTTTTTTTTTTGAGACGGAATCTCACTCTGTCGCCCAGGCTGGAGTGCAGTGGTATGATCTTGGCTCACTGTAACCTCTGCCTCCCGGGTTCAAGTGATTCTCCTGCCTCAGCCTTCTGAGTAGCTGGGATTACAGGCGTCCACCACAATGCCTGGCTAATTTTTGTATTTTTGGTAGAGACGGGGTTTCACCATGTTGGGCAGGCTGAACTCAAACCTGACCTCAGATGATTCGTCAGCCTCAGTCTCTCACAGTGCTGGGATTACAGGCGTGAGCCAGCGTCCGGCCCCAGCACAGAGTTCTTAACTTGCAGCCTTCATTGTCCCTGTCCGGGTGCTGTCAGCCGCACCTGCCAGGGGCTCAGGTCAACACTCTGGCATCCTCCAGTGCCCCAGAGTCAGCCAGCAAGCCCAGCTGGCCCCACCTTCAACACCATGATGGTGACCTGTTGCTTTGCTGTGTCACAAACACCCCAGATTTTAGTGGTTTAAAACAACACACATTTATGACCTCCTGGTGGGTCTGGAATCCAGGTCTAGTTCAGCAGTTTCCCTCCGCCCCAGGGTCTCCTACAAGGCTAAAATCAGGGAGCTATTTGGGGCTGTGGTTTCATCTGAAGGGTCACGTGAGAGTCTTAAATTCTGCATAAAACAGTTTTATATAATAAAAGGCCACTCTCACAGTGTCTCTGGCCCCAGAGGAGCGGAGTTTTCTGGGGGGCCTGTGAGCAGTGACACTTTTTTTCGGGCCCAACCCCCCAGGGCATCATGGGGTCAGGAGCTCTGTGCTGGCACAAGCGCGCTCCGAGATGCATGGCCTGGCTGTCACTGTGGCTGTGGTGGGCTCCTGGCACTCTGGGTGCCTGGCACTGCAGCCTGAGGTCCGGGGCAGAGGTTACCACCTGGTGTGCTGGCAACCCCGGGCCACCCAACACCTCCTCCACCAGTGGGGAGGCCCAGGTACCTGCATGGAGAGAACAGATGCTCAGACCAAGGCCAGGTCTAGGAGGAGGAGGGACCTGGGAGGCCTGGATAACCCCAGGCCTGCCCTGGGCATTGGAGGGCCCCTTCTGCCCACAGACTTGGTCCCCAGGCCCAGCAGTGTAAGACCCAGTCTTCCCAGGCCAGGACAGGGTTCAGGGAGGCAGCTCTGGGGGGCCGAGGCCTGGCCATCCTGTGGTTACCCTGCTGGGGGTGACCAGGCCCGGGCCTGGGCTTGGCAAGTCTTTGGCTGGACAGGATGTTAGACGCCAGGGGCTTCCCAGAGGGGCAGTGGGGGTGGGAGTGCAACTGAGGACAAGCAGGAGCCTCCCCATCCCTTTCAGGCCCACACTCAGGACACGCAGTTCCAGCAGGGTGTCTGGTGGCCAGCCGTGGCCTGGGTGACTGGCAGGTGGAGGATCCTGGTGGGTCTTGAAGTGGAAATGTCTGTCTCTACCAGCCAGGCCTGGATTCTCAGACTGCCAGAAGCCTGCCCGCCAGGCTGCTGCCCTAGGGCTAAGGGTATCTAGCTTGGCAAGGCTGTGAGTCTGGGTCTCCCTCCCCTGGTGCTAAATGCACGCCGGCACTCACACGCCTGTGCATACATGCCATCCCCGTGCATCTAGCTGGCTGGAGTGCTGCTCCCCGGGGTCCCCTCCTCCAGGAAGCCCTCGGCTGGCGTTCACTTTCTCCCTTCTGGGTGGTGTGACCTCCGATGGTCCCAAAGGTGGGATCCTTATCCACAGAGAAAACCTGACCTTCCTCACATGCCTGGTGGCTGGGTCCTTCCCTGAAGGCCTGGGCGGGGGGTGCCTCCAGGACCCCGAGTTCCACTCTCAGCTCACGATGGGCTGCATGGCACCCAGAGGTGGCCTGGCTGGAAATGAGACAACAGCCAGGCTCACCCTGGGGGGCTGGTGTCGGGCGCTGGGGGGACCTGCAGGGGCCTGGAGAGCTGGATACTCCTCAACGACCAGGGGCCAGGCCGACCCAGGGCTTCCTGCGGGGCCTGTTCAGAGGAGACGATCTTTACCGCACAGCCTCACCCACTCACCAGCCCCTCCAGCAGCTTTGGGGGCTCTGCTCTGGGTTTGGGGGCTTGGGGAGCAAATTCCTCAGAGTGATTTTTAGGAAAGAGTGATTTTCAGGCAAAGCGCTCAGAGCCACCGCGGCCATTCCATGAGGAGCTGGCGTTCCAGTCTCCCTGGGCCCCTCTCGGCGTGCAGCTGGGTGGGCAGCAGAAACTCCCCCATCCAGGGGCCACCGCACCCCACCTGAGACGGCTGGGGGTCCACACCAGCCAGCTGGACATAGGTGAGGCTGACCCCAGGTCTGAAGGCTCCGGCGCCCACCACAGCACGTCCTGTCTGCAAGGCCGGCCCTCCTTCTCCCAGGCCCCAGCCCGCCTGGCCCCGGCTCACCTCCAGACAGGCCCAGCCCCTGCGCAGGGAACAGCGTGGCTTTGTGTCCTCCCCAGACACTCCGGCGCTGCCTGTGGCTTCAGAAGTCACAGTACAGCATTCGGACCACTCCTCCCTCCCACATGCGGCCACCACTAGCCCAGGAGGGCAGGATGGGAGCTGGGCATCTCCAGATCTTGGGTCAGCAGAGAGCAGCTGGGGGGTTGGGAGGCCAGTTCACTCCCTCCCCCACTCACTCACCCCCTCCTTCCCTCACTCCCTCCCTCACTCATTCACTCATCTATTCACTCACTCACTCATTCACTCAATCACTCATTCACTCATTCACTCAATCACTCATTCACTTCTCTGTTCACTCACTCACTTGTTCAGTCCTCTATTCACTCACTCAATCACTCATTGACTCACTCATTGACTCACTCATTGACTCAATCACTCACTCGTTCACTCACTCACTCACTCACTCATTCACTCATCTATTCACTTACTCGTTCACTCACTCATTCACTCACTCATTCACTCACTCATTCACTCACTTGTTCACTCACTCACTCATTCACTCACTCACTCACTCATTCGTTCACTCATTCACTCACTCATTCACTCATTCATTTACTTATTCATTCACTCATCATTCATTCACTCATTCACTCACTCATTCAACCACTCATTCACTCAGCCACTCATTCACTCACTCACTCACTCACTCATCTATTCACTCACTCACTCATTCACTCACTCACTCATTCACTCACTCACTCATTCACTCATTCAATCACTTATTCATTCACTCACCCATTCACTCAACCACTCATTCACTTACTCATTCAATCACTCATTCACTCACTTGTTCACTCAATCAATCACTCACTCATTCACGCACTCACTCATTCACTCAATCACTAATCCACTCATTCATTCATTCACTCATTCATTCACTCACTCATTCACTCACTCATTCATTCATTCACTCAATCACTCATTCACTTATTCACTCAATCACTCATTCACTCACTTGCTCATTCAATCACTCACTCACTCACTCTGTCTCTCACACATTCATTCATTCACCATTCGATAAGTAGTTTTTCCTGAGAGCCCACTTGTGCCATGATGCAGTGGTGCCTGGATAAACAGTGGGCTCATTCATTCATTCACCATTAAATGAACGTGGGAACGGCTCTTGCAAGGGCGGGTCAAGCTGTGAGCTGAGGCTCTGGCCCCCTAAGCTGTGTCCACTCTTGGAATTGTCTGCATATCACCGTTCACCCCAGCTTCCAAAAGTTCCATCAACTCCACATTAAAACAGACCTGGAATCTGGCCAGGCCACTGCTCATCCTCCTAACGGGCTGGGACTTTCACAGCCTGCTGCTCCTAGTCCCCACCTGTTCTCAGCAGCAGAGACTCCCTGAGCCTCAGCCACAGCCTCTTGGTGCAACCCCACCTGATGGGAGTGAACCCCAAGCCCTCACAGGGCCCACAGGCCCTGGATTGGCCCCTGCCATGGCTCCTCCCAGCACCTTCTCCTTCTTCTGCTTGCGCTGTCTGGGCCTCTGAACTGAGGCATGCCTGACCAGGGGTCTTGCTCCAGCTGTCCCCTCACACCTGTCCTCTGCCCTCCCCACCTGGCATCATAGATCCATGTGGGCCTCCCTCACCTACACCAGGGCAGGTGTCTCCTGGGTCCGAAGACAGACCCACTGAAGCAGCCTCGTTTCTGGGGTGACACCTGAGGTTCTTGGTCTCGCAGTTCTTGGTCTCGCAGCCACGGAGATCAAGGACGAGGACACAGGAAGGGTGAGGTTAAAGCAGACATTTAATCAGCAAAAGAAAGAGAATAGGCTGGGCATGGTGGCTCAAGCCTATAATCCCAGCATTTTGGGAGGCTGAGGCGGGTGGATCACCTGAGGTCAGGAGTTCAAGACCAGCCTGACCAACATGAAGAAACCCTGTCTCTACTAAAAATACAAAATTAACTGGGTGTGGTGGTGCATGCCTGTAATCCCAGCTACTCAGAAGGCTGAGGCGGGAGAATCACTTGAAACCGGGAGGTGGAGGTTGCACTGAGCCAAGATCATGCCATTGCACTCCAGCCTGGGCAACAAGAGCAAAACTCCATTTCAAAAGAAAGGAAGGAAGGAAGGGAGGGAGGGAGGGAATAGGCTGGGTATTGTGGCTCAAGCCATGTACGTTTGACATACTTCCTAAGAAAGCACTTTTTAAATGCAGATTGTCCAGGCTGGGCACGGTGGCTCATGCCTGTAATCCCAGCACTTTGGGATGCTGAGGCAGGTGGATCACCTGAGGTTGGGAGTTTGAGACCAGCCTGACCAATATGTTGAAACTCCGTCTCTACTGAAAATGCAAAAATTAGCCAGGAGTGGGGTGCACGCCTGTAATCACAGCTACTCAGGAGGCTGAGGCAGGATAATTGCTTGAACCTGGTTGAACCTGGGAGGTGGAGATTGCAGTGAGCTGAGATCACACCACTGCACTTCAGCCTGGGTGACAGACTGAGCCTCCATCTCAAGAAAAAAATAATAAAAAGGAGAGAGAGAGAGAACAGTTCTCTGATACAGATAGGGGTCCCGGAAAAATGGGTTGCCCATCCAAGATGAAATGCGGAAGTTTTATAGATGAGCTAGTGGGGAAGCGGTGTCTGATCTACATAGGGTATGACAAACTGGTTGGGACCAGGCATGCCATCTGCATAGTGTAGCACCCCAATCTTTTTTTTTTTTTTTTTTTTGAGACAGTTTCACTTCTGTTGCCCAGGCTGCAGTGCAATGGCACGATCTGGGCCCACCACAACCTCTGCCTCCCGGGTTCAAGCAATTCTCCTGCCTCAGTCTCCTGAGTAGCTGGGATTATAGGCGCACACCATCATCCCTGGCTAACTTTTGTATTTTTAGTAGAGATGGGGTTTCACCATGTTGGCCAGTATGGTCTGGAATTCCTGACCTCAGGGCCAATCTGCCTGCCTTGGCCTCCCAAAGTGTTGTGATTACAGGTGTGAGCCACCCTGCCCGGCCTACTTTTTGTTAGAAGCGAAGTTCTGCTGAGGACGTTTTTGCCCTCACCATCTCCCTAAATAATTTCTTTCTATCTCCTGTATCACCACCACAGTGGGAGGAAGCTGCCACTTGGGATGTGGAGGTGGGGGCAGAGGGTCCTCCAGCTGGGCCTAAACAGAGTCCTGCCCCAGGCCTGCCTGATCATGGCACCTCCTGCCCCTGCCCAGGGCTGAGGTCACAGGCATTGTGCCAGCCCCTTCTGACTGGTGAGAGCCCAAACAGGGCACACGGGAACCCACACAGAATCAGAGAAGCCCCCAACAGGGGCCGGGAGCAGTCCCCTGGGCACCATCGGCCAACAGAGCCCTGCCGGGGGTGCAGCTGCTGGTGTCCTGGGGTGGTCTCCACGCTCGTGATGGTGCCGGCGTCTGTGCTTGTGGGTGTTGGTGTGTGCGTGTGTGCGCAGGTGAGAGTGTCAGCTGAGCGTGCACACATCTGGTGTTCATGCGCGGGTGAGCTCGTGCCCATGCTGTCTGGGGTCAGTGACAGGCAAGCATCGCGTGGGCCATGGACTGGATGTGGATTTGGGTAGTAGGGACACAGTGACCCCTAACCCCAAAACCGTCCCTGTCTCTTGGGTGGGGAGGGGAGAGGCTGGCCCAGCTTCCCTTTGGTTGTTCCCACCTCCCTGGTTCCTGCCCGGTGGCCCCTGCCCCATGCGCCTTCTCCATGTCTGGCATTGCCCTTCCCTGTGTGGGGCACGGGTCCCCACTCCTTGCGTCTCAGCTCCCAGGCTGCCCTCCCAGGCCCTCCGAGGACACCCTGTGGGTGTTTGTCCCTGCGTGATTGGGGCACCACATAGAGCAGGATGTGCTGAGGCTGTACGCCTGGGCCCCATAGTCAGACGGATAGACAGAAACGTGGATGGACAGACCGGCAGCTGGTGGCCAGCGCAGGCTGCCGAGAATTGGCGGAAGTGGGGCGGGTGGCCAGCGGGCGGCCTGGCAGATCCTGGAAATCCTCGCTTCCTGTTTTCCCAACAAAGGGCCTCTGTCCCCCCAGGAAGGCCACTGGCTGGCGGCAGTGGACGGACATTCCTTTTCCGTAAACAGGATTGTTTTCCTTTTCTCCTCTGGACACAATAACAGCAGCCCCCATGCCCCCCATCCTGTCTCCTGTCACCACCAGCCACGGAGCCTGGACATTGTGGACGGGTAGGGGGTCCACAGAGCAGGCTCTCCTGGACCAGTTGCCCATCCTGTCACCCTGGGAGTCACAGTGGGGGGGTCACAGCCTTGTTGACAGCAATGAGGCCTCCAGGGCAAGGAGTGGGAATGCAGTGACGTCTGCCCCACAGGGCAGGTGGGAGGCTGGACCAGCCTTGGGCTGGGGGACCCTGTGAGCCTCATGGCCCGAGGTGGCAGTGCTTGGGGCAGAGGCCAGGCTTGGTTCTCTGCAGGGGCTGGGCCTCCCTCCAGGTGGACCTCCCCCCAGGCTGGCTTTGGGCGAATGAGTTTGACTTCCAGAAGCCTCAGAGTAGGACCCAGGAGTAGCTAGAAGCCCCGAGGGGACCCTGGGCAGTGGTGGGAGGAGCAAAGAAAAAGCCTCCAGAGCCATTGGGGGCCTCCCCTGCTGCAGGAGACCCTGTGAGGGCTGCAGGGACAGCCTGGGTCTGTGTAGTGCAGATGGCGTGGAGGGGCAGGAGTGGCACAGTTCCTGTGTGCACGGCTCTGAGTGAGTGCAAGTGTGGCTGCTGTGCTCACCCAGGCAGCAGGGGCCTGAATGGGCCTGTGTGAGGGGCTGGGGCTATTTATAGCCGCTCCTAGCCCAGGGAGCTATTAATAGCCAGGGTAGAGGGGGACGGACAATGTCTCCTGCTGGCCGCTGCCTGCGGGTGGGGTGGGGGTGGGTGCCGTTCTGCGCCTGGAGACACCCGGGGCTGGTACCCCAGCCCCCACCCAGGCTGCGGCACAAGGGCCACTGTTATCTGGTCAGCAGCTGAGCCAGGGGTCTGCATTCACCTGGGACAGCAGGCTGGGGGTACACCAGGCTAGAGCCCCCACCCCGCTCTCCCCAGAGGCCATTCTCCAGCCATACTGACCCTGAGGATGGGATGGTGGGCGTGTGAGCTGGCGGCAGCAGGGCACCCGGGATGGAGAGGGACGCTGAGACCAGGACCCCCATATCTGGTTCTCAGATCCCAGCATGGGGAAGGGGTAAGGAAGCGCTGTGGGGACCGCACAGCCAGAAGTGGATTTGAGAGAGGCTGGCCCTGCAGGCCCCCCAACCTGCCTCTGGCAGTGTAACCAGGTGTCCCTGAAGTAAACAGGTGAACTGAGGCCAAATCAGATAGGCCTTGAAGCCACTGGAGGGGTGTGGATGGAGTGGTGTGGGTGGAGGAGGAGAGCCCTGCCGGAATTCAGGCTGGTGGGTGGTCCTGGCAACAGGCAGCCTCATAGCCCCCTGTCCTGGCTGAGGTTCATTCCCTCTGATCATTTTTGGAAAAAAAAAAAAAAAAAAAAAGTGGCGCCCAGCTTGTACACAGATCCCGACCTCACGAAGGGGAAGTGTGACCTGGGCGGGGCCGGAGGCACCCTTCTAGGCCTTGGCTGCACCCGGCTCCCT
>NW_022143657.1:0-28410 GCF_007565055.1 Rhinopithecus roxellana
GGACTGCTCCACGAAACATAAGTGTAACTCTGTGAGATGAATTCACACATCACCAGAAGTTTCTAAGAAAGCTTCTTTCTAGTTTTCATCTGTGGAAATTTCCTTTGTCACTGTAATGTTCATTGCGCTATGAAGTATCTAATTGCAGATTTCCAGAAAACTGTGCTAACAAACTGATCACTGAAGAGAAACGTGTAACTCTGTGAGTTGCATTCACACATGGCAATGCAGTTTTCTCAGAAAGCTTCTCTTTAGTTATTATGTGAGGATAATTCCTTTATCACCATGGGCCTCATAGGCTCCCAAATATCACTTTGCAGATTCCTCCAAAAAAGTGTTAGCAAACTGCTTCTTAGGCAGAGGTTGTAACTCTGTGAGATGAACTCACAGATCAGAAAGAAGTTTCTCAGAAAGCTTCTTTCACGTTTTGAACGGATGAAATTTCCTTTATCAGCGTAGGCCTCAATGTGATCCAAAGAAGCCCTTCTCAGTTTCCCCAAAGACAGTGTTAATGGACTGCTCCACGAAACATAAGTGTAACTCTGTGAGATGAATTCACACATCACCAAGAAGTTTCTAAGAAAGCTTCTTTCTAGTTTTCATCTGTGGAAATTTCCTTTGTCACTGTAATGTTCATTGCGCTATGAAGTATCTAATTGCAGATTTCCAGAAAACGTGCTAACAACTGATCACTGAAGAGAACGTGTAACTCTGTGAGTTGCATTCACACATGGCAATGCAGTTTCTCAGAAAGCTTCTCCTTAGTTATTATGTGAGGATAATTCCTTTATCACCATGGGCCTCAATAGGCTCCCAAATATCACTTTGCAGATTCCACCAAAAAAGTGTTAGCAAAACTGCTTCTTAAGGCAGAGGTTGTAACTCTGTGAGATGAACTCACAGATCAGAAAGAAGTTTCTCAGAAAGCTTCTTTCACGTTTTGAACGCATGAAATTTCCTTTATCAGCGTAGGCCTCAATGTGATCCAAAGAAGCCCTTCTCAGTTCCCCAAAGACAGTGTTAATGGACTGCTCCACGAAACATAAGTGTAACTCTGTGAGATGAATTCACACATCACCAAGAAGTTTCTAAGAAAGCTTCTTTCTAGTTTTCATCTGTGGAAATTTCCTTTGTCACTGTAATGTTCATTGCGCTATGAAGTATCTAATTGCAGATTTCCAGAAAACTGTGCTAACAAACTGATCACTGAAGAGAAACGTGTAACTCTGTGAGTTGCATTCACACATGGCAATGCAGTTTCTCAGAAAGCTTCTCCTTAGTTATTATGTGAGGATAATTCCTTTATCACCATTGGCCTCAATAGGCTCCCAAATATCACTTTGCAGATTCCACCAAAAAAGTGTTAGCAAACTGCTTCTTAAGGCAGAGGTTGTAACTCTGTGAGATGAACTCACAGATCAGAAAGAAGTTTCTCAGAAAGCTTCTTTCACGTTTTGAACGGATGAAATTTCCTTTATCAGCGTAGGCCTCAATGTGATCCAAAGAAGCCCTTCTCAGTTCCCCAAAGACAGTGTTAATGGACTGCTCCACGAAACATAAGTGTAACTCTGTGAGATGAATTCACACATCACCAAGAAGTTTCTAAGAAAGCTTCTTTCTAGTTTTCATCTGTGGAAATTTCCTTTGTCACTGTAATGTTCATTGCGCTGTGAAGTATCTAATTGCAGATTTCCAGAAAACTGTGCTAACAAACTGATCACTGAAGAGAAACGTGTAACTCTGTGAGTTGCATTCACACATGGCAATGCAGTTTCTCAGAAAGCTTCTCTTTAGTTATTATGTGAGGATAATTCCTTTATCACCATGGGCCTCAATAGGCTCCCAAATATCACTTTGCAGATTCCACCAAAAAAGTGTTAGCAAACTGCTTCTTAAGGCAGAGGTTGTAACTCTGTGAGATGAACTCACAGATCAGAAAGAAGTTTCTCAGAAAGCTTCTTTCACGTTTTGAACGGATGAAATTTCCTTTATCAGCGTAGGCCTCAATGTGATCCAAAGAAGCCCTTCTCAGTTTCCCCAAAGACAGTGTTAATGGACTGCTCCACGAAACATAAGTGTAACTCTGTGAGATGAATTCACACATCACCAAGAAGTTTCTAAGAAAGCTTCTTTCTAGTTTTCATCTGTGGAAATTTCCTTTGTCACTGTAATGTTCATTGCGCTATGAAGTATCTAATTGCAGATTTCCAGAAAACTGTGCTAACAAACTGATCACTGAAGAGAAACGTGTAACTCTGTGAGTTGCATTCACACATGGCAATGCAGTTTCTCAGAAAGCTTCTCCTTAGTTATTATGTGAGGATAATTCCTTTATCACCATGGGCCTCAATAGGCTCCCAAATATCACTTTGCAGATTCCACCAAAAAAGTGTTAGCAAACTGCTTCTTAAGGCAGAGGTTGTAACTCTGTGAGATGAACTCACAGATCAGAAAGAAGTTTCTCAGAAAGCTTCTTTCACGTTTTGAACGGATGAAATTTCCTTTATCAGCGTAGGCCTCAATGTGATCCAAAGAAGCCCTTCTCAGTTTCCCCAAAGACAGTGTTAATGGACTGCTCCACGAAACATAAGTGTAACTCTGTGAGATGAATTCACACATCACCAAGAAGTTTCTAAGAAAGCTTCTTTCTAGTTTTCATCTGTGGAAATTTCCTTTGTCACTGTAATGTTCATTGCGCTATGAAGTATCTAATTGCAGATTTCCAGAAAACTGTGCTAACAAACTGATCACTGAAGAGAAACGTGTAACTCTGTGAGTTGCATTCACACATGGCAATGCAGTTTCTCAGAAAGCTTCTCTTAGTTATTATGTGAGGATAATTCCTTTATCACCATTGGCCTCAATAGGCTCCCAAATATCACTTTGCAGATTCCACCAAAAAAGTGTTAGCAAACTGCTTCTTAAGGCAGAGGTTGTAACTCTGTGAGATGAACTCACAGATCAGAAAGAAGTTTCTCAGAAAGCTTCTTTCACGTTTTGAACGGATGAAATTTCCTTTATCAGCGTAGGCCTCAATGTGATCCAAAGAAGCCCTTCTCAGTTTCCCCAAAGACAGTGTTAATGGACTGCTCCACGAAACATAAGTGTAACTCTGTGAGATGAATTCACACATCACCAAGAAGTTTCTAAGAAAGCTTCTTTCTAGTTTTCATCTGTGGAAATTTCCTTTGTCACTGTAATGTTCATTGCGCTATGAAGTATCTAATTGCAGATTTCCAGAAAACTGTGCTAACAAACTGATCACTGAAGAGAAACGTGTAACTCTGTGAGTTGCATTCACACATGGCAATGCAGTTTCTCAGAAAGCTTCTCCTTAGTTATTATGTGAGGATAATTCCTTTATCACCATGGGCCTCAATAGGCTCCCAAATATCACTTTGCAGATTCCACCAAAAAAGTGTTAGCAAACTGCTTCTTAAGGCAGAGGTTGTAACTCTGTGAGATGAACTCACAGATCAGAAAGAAGTTTCTCAGAAAGCTTCTTTCACGTTTTGAACGGATGAAATTTCCTTTATCAGCGTAGGCCTCAATGTGATCCAAAGAAGCCCTTCTCAGTTTCCCCAAAGACAGTGTTAATGGACTGCTCCACGAAACATAAGTGTAACTCTGTGAGATGAATTCACACATCACCAAGAAGTTTCTAAGAAAGCTTCTTTCTAGTTTTCATCTGTGGAAATTTCCTTTGTCACTGTAATGTTCATTGCGCTATGAAGTATCTAATTGCAGATTTCCAGAAAACTGTGCTAACAAACTGATCACTGAAGAGAAACGTGTAACTCTGTGAGTTGCATTCACACATGGCAATGCAGTTTCTCAGAAAGCTTCTCCTTAGTTATTATGTGAGGATATTCCTTTATCACCATGGGCCTCAATAGGCTCCCAAATATCACTTTGCAGATTCCACCAAAAAGTGTTAGCAAACTGCTTCTTAAGGCAGAGGTTGTAACTCTGTGAGATGAACTCACAGATCAGAAAGAAGTTTCTCAGAAAGCTTCTTTCACGTTTTGAACGGATGAAATTTCCTTTATCAGCGTAGGCCTCAATGTGATCCAAAGAAGCCCTTCTCAGTTTCCCCAAAGACAGTGTTAATGGACTGCTCCACGAAACATAAGTGTAACTCTGTGAGATGAATTCACACATCACCAAGAAGTTTCTAAGAAAGCTTCTTTCTAGTTTTCATCTGTGGAAATTTCCTTTGTCACTGTAATGTTCATTGCGCTATGAAGTATCTAATTGCAGATTTCCAGAAAACTGTGCTAACAAACTGATCACTGAAGAGAAACGTGTAACTCTGTGAGTTGCATTCACACATGGCAATGCAGTTTCTCAGAAAGCTTCTCCTTAGTTATTATGTGAGGATAATTCCTTTATCACCATTGGCCTCAATAGGCTCCCAAATATCACTTTGCAGATTCCACCAAAAAAGTGTTAGCAAACTGCTTCTTAAGGCAGAGGTTGTAACTCTGTGAGATGAACTCACAGATCAGAAAGAAGTTTCTCAGAAAGCTTCTTTCACGTTTTGAACGGATGAAATTTCCTTTATCAGCGTAGGCCTCAATGTGATCCAAAGAAGCCCTTCTCAGTTTCCCCAAAGACAGTGTTAATGGACTGCTCCACGAAACATAAGTGTAACTCTGTGAGATGAATTCACACATCACCAAGAAGTTTCTAAGAAAGCTTCTTTCTAGTTTTCATCTGTGGAAATTTCCTTTGTCACTGTAATGTTCATTGCGCTATGAAGTATCTAATTGCAGATTTCCAGAAAACTGTGCTAACAAACTGATCACTGAAGAGAAACGTGTAACTCTGTGAGTTGCATTCACACATGGCAATGCAGTTTCTCAGAAAGCTTCTCTTTAGTTATTATGTGAGGATATTTGCTTTATCACCATGATCCCCAACAGGCTCCCAAATATCACTTTGCAGATGCCACGAAAAGCGTGTTAGCAAACTGCTTCTTGAGGCAGAGGTTGTAACTCTGTGAGATGAACTCACAGATCAGAAAGAAGTTTCTCAGAAAGCTTCTTTCACGTTTTGAACGGATGAAATTTCCTTTATCAGCGTAGGCCTCAATGTGATCCAAAGAAGCCCTTCTCAGATTCCCCAAAGACAGTGTTAATGGACTGCTCCACGAAACATAAGTGTAACTCTGTGAGATGAATTCACACATCACCAAGAAGTTTCTAAGAAAGCTTCTTTCTAGTTTTCATCTGTGGAAATTTCCTTTGTCACTGTAATGTTCATTGCGCTATGAAGTATCTAATTGCAGATTTCCAGAAAACTGTGCTAACAAACTGATCACTGAAGAGAAACGTGTAACTCTGTGAGTTGCATTCACACATGGCAATGCAGTTTCTCAGAAAGCTTCTCCTTAGTTATTATGTGAGGATAATTCCTTTATCACCATGGGCCTCAATAGGCTCCCAAATATCACTTTGCAGATTCCACCAAAAAAGTGTTAGCAAACTGCTTCTTAAGGCAGAGGTTGTAACTCTGTGAGATGAACTCACAGATCAGAAAGAAGTTTCTCAGAAAGCTTCTTTCACGTTTTGAACGGATGAAATTTCCTTTATCAGCGTAGGCCTCAATGTGATCCAAAGAAGCCCTTCTCAGTTTCCCCAAAGACAGTGTTAATGGACTGCTCCACGAAACATAAGTGTAACTCTGTGAGATGAATTCACACATCACCAAGAAGTTTCTAAGAAAGCTTCTTTCTAGTTTTCATCTGTGGAAATTTCCTTTGTCACTGTAATGTTCATTGCGCTATGAAGTATCTAATTGCAGATTTCCAGAAAACTGTGCTAACAAACTGATCACTGAAGAGAAACGTGTAACTCTGTGAGTTGCATTCACACATGGCAATGCAGTTTCTCAGAAAGCTTCTCTTTAGTTATTATGTGAGGATAATTCCTTTATCACCATGGCCTCAATAGGCTCCCAAATATCACTTTGCAGATTCCACCAAAAAAGTGTTAGCAAACTGCTTCTTAAGGCAGAGGTTGTAACTCTGTGAGATGAACTCACAGATCAGAAAGAAGTTTCTCAGAAAGCTTCTTTCACGTTTTGAACGGATGAAATTTCCTTTATCAGCGTAGGCCTCAATGTGATCCAAAGAAGCCCTTCTCAGTTTCCCCAAAGACAGTGTTAATGGACTGCTCCACGAAACATAAGTGTAACTCTGTGAGATGAATTCACACATCACCAAGAAGTTTCTAAGAAAGCTTCTTTCTAGTTTTCATCTGTGGAAATTTCCTTTGTCACTGTAATGTTCATTGCGCTAGTGAAGTATCTAATTGCAGATTTCCAGAAAACTGTGCTAACAAACTGATCACTGAAGAGAAACGTGTAACTCTGTGAGTTGCATTCACACATGGCAATGCAGTTTCTCAGAAAGCTTCTCTTTAGTTATTATGTGAGGATAATTCCTTTATCACCATGGGCCCCAATAGGCTCCCAAATATCACTTTGCAGATTCCACGAAAAGAGTGTTAGCAACTGCTTCTTAGGCAGAGGTTGTAACTCTGTGAGATGAACTCACAGATCAGAAAGAAGTTTCTCAGAAAGCTTCTTTCACGTTTTGAACGGATGAAATTTCCTTTATCAGCGTAGGCCTCAATGTGATCCAAAGAAGCCCTTCTCAGTTTCCCCAAAGACAGTGTTAATGGACTGCTCCACGAAACATAAGTGTAACTCTGTGAGATGAATTCACACATCACCAAGAAGTTTCTAAGAAAGCTTCTTTCTAGTTTTCATCTGTGGAAATTTCCTTTGTCACTGTAATGTTCATTGCGCTATGAAGTATCTAATTGCAGATTTCCAGAAAACTGTGCTAACAAACTGATCACTGAAGAGAAACGTGTAACTCTGTGAGTTGCATTCACACATGGCAATGCAGTTTCTCAGAAAGCTTCTCCTTAGTTATTATGTGAGGATAATTCCTTTATCACCATTGGCCTCAATAGGCTCCCAAATATCACTTTGCAGATTCCACCAAAAAAGTGTTAGCAAACTGCTTCTTAAGGCAGAGGTTGTAACTCTGTGAGATGAACTCACAGATCAGAAAGAAGTTTCTCAGAAAGCTTCTTTCACGTTTTGAACGGATGAAATTTCCTTTATCAGCGTAGGCCTCAATGTGATCCAAAGAAGCCCTTCTCAGTTTCCCCAAAGACAGTGTTAATGGACTGCTCCACGAAACATAAGTGTAACTCTGTGAGATGAATTCACACATCACCAAGAAGTTTCTAAGAAAGCTTCTTTCTAGTTTTCATCTGTGGAAATTTCCTTTGTCACTGTAATGTTCATTGCGCTATGAAGTATCTAATTGCAGATTTCCAGAAAACTGTGCTAACAAACTGATCACTGAAGAGAAACGTGTAACTCTGTGAGTTGCATTCACACATGGCAATGCAGTTTCTCAGAAAGCTTCTCCTTAGTTATTATGTGAGGATAATTCCTTTATCACCATGGCCTCAATAGGCTCCCAAATATCACTTTGCAGATTCCACCAAAAAAGTGTTAGCAAACTGCTTCTTAAGGCAGAGGTTGTAACTCTGTGAGATGAACTCACAGATCAGAAAGAAGTTTCTCAGAAAGCTTCTTTCACGTTTTGAACGGATGAAATTTCCTTTATCAGCGTAGGCCTCAATGTGATCCAAAGAAGCCCTTCTCAGTTTCCCCAAAGACAGTGTTAATGGACTGCTCCACGAAACATAAGTGTAACTCTGTGAGATGAATTCACACATCACCAAGAAGTTTCTAAGAAAGCTTCTTTCTAGTTTTCATCTGTGGAAATTTCCTTTGTCACTGTAATGTTCATTGCGCTATGAAGTATCTAATTGCAGATTTCCAGAAAACTGTGCTAACAAACTGATCACTGAAGAGAAACGTGTAACTCTGTGAGTTGCATTCACACATGGCAATGCAGTTTCTCAGAAAGCTTCTCCTTAGTTATTATGTGAGGATAATTCCTTTATCACCATGGGCCTCAATAGGCTCCCAAATATCACTTTGCAGATTCCACCAAAAAGTGTTAGCAAACTGCTTCTTAAGGCAGAGGTTGTAACTCTGTGAGATGAACTCACAGATCAGAAAGAAGTTTCTCAGAAAGCTTCTTTCACGTTTTGAACGGATGAAATTTCCTTTATCAGCGTAGGCCTCAATGTGATCCAAAGAAGCCCTTCTCAGTTTCCCCAAAGACAGTGTTAATGGACTGCTCCACGAAACATAAGTGTAACTCTGTGAGATGAATTCACACATCACCAAGAAGTTTCTAAGAAAGCTTCTTTCTAGTTTTCATCTGTGGAAATTTCCTTTGTCACTGTAATGTTCATTGCGCTATGAAGTATCTAATTGCAGATTTCCAGAAAACTGTGCTAACAAACTGATCACTGAAGAGAAACGTGTAACTCTGTGAGTTGCATTCACACATGGCAATGCAGTTTCTCAGAAAGCTTCTCCTTAGTTATTATGTGAGGATAATTCCTTTATCACCATGGGCCTCAATAGGCTCCCAAATATCACTTTGCAGATTCCACCAAAAAAGTGTTAGCAAACTGCTTCTTAAGGCAGAGGTTGTAACTCTGTGAGATGAACTCACAGATCAGAAAGAACTTTCTCAGAAAGCTTCTTTCACGTTTTGAACGGATGAAATTTCCTTTATCAGCGTAGGCCTCAATGTGATCCAAAGAAGCCCTTCTCAGTTTCCCCAAAGACAGTGTTAATGGACTGCTCCACGAAACATAAGTGTAACTCTGTGAGATGAATTCACACATCACCAAGAAGTTTCTAAGAAAGCTTCTTTCTAGTTTTCATCTGTGGAAATTTCCTTTGTCACTGTAATGTTCATTGCGCTATGAAGTATCTAATTGCAGATTTCCAGAAAACTGTGCTAACAAACTGATCACTGAAGAGAAACGTGTAACTCTGTGAGTTGCATTCACACATGGCAATGCAGTTTCTCAGAAAGCTTCTCCTTAGTTATTATGTGAGGATAATTCCTTTATCACCATGGGCCTCAATAGGCTCCCAATATCACTTTGCAGATTCCACCAAAAAAGTGTTAGCAAACTGCTTCTTAAGGCAGAGGTTGTAACTCTGTGAGATGAACTCACAGATCAGAAAGAAGTTTCTCAGAAAGCTTCTTTCACGTTTTGAACGGATGAAATTTCCTTTATCAGCGTAGGCCTCAATGTGATCCAAAGAAGCCCTTCTCAGTTTCCCCAAAGACAGTGTTAATGGACTGCTCCACGAAACATAAGTGTAACTCTGTGAGATGAATTCACACATCACCAAGAAGTTTCTAAGAAAGCTTCTTTCTAGTTTTCATCTGTGGAAATTTACTTTGTCACTGTAATGTTCATTGCGCTGTGAAGTATCTAATTGCAGATTTCCAGAAAACTGTGCTAACAAACTGATCACTGAAGAGAAACGTATAACTCTGTGAGTTGCATTCACACATGGCAATGCAGTTTCTCAGAAAGCTTCTCTTTAGTTATTATGTGAGGATAATTCCTTTATCACCATGGGCCCCAATAGGCTCCCAAATATCATTTTGCAGATTACACGAACAGAGTGTTAGCCATCTGCTTCTTTGGGCAGAGGTGGTAACTCTGTGAGATGAACTCACAGATCAGAAAGAAGTTTCTCAGAAAGCTTCTTTCTCATTTTTATTGGAAGATGTTTCCATTGGCCCCATTGTTTTCAAAGGGATCGGGAATATCTGTTCTCAGATTCCACACAAATAGGGCTAGGCCACGGCCCCACGAAATACAGCTGCAACTTAGTGAGTTGAATTCACACATCACAAAGCGGTTTCTCAGAAAGCTTCCCACTTTAGTAAGACGAGGTTATTTGTGGTCTTGGAGCGCCACCGTGTGTCCTATTGCAGATTCTGCGAAAACTCTGCTAGCAAGTTTCTCAGTGGAAACAATGATGGACATCTGTGGGCTGAATTCACCCACAACAAAGAAGTTTCTGAGAAGGCTTCTCTGCAGGTTTCTCTGAGGATAGTTCCTTATTCAGCATGCGATTCAACGATATCCAAGACATCACATCTGAGATTCCTCAAAATGAGTGCTAGGAAACTGCCCCGAGAAAGGGTGATAGAACACTGTGAAATGAATTCACATATCACAAAGCAGTTTCGCAGAAAGCTTGGTTCCGCTTTCTCTTGGAGTATATTAGTTTTCTCCTTCTATTCTTCAAAGCTATCTGAAATATCACTTCTCGGAATCCACGGAAACAGTCCTAAGAAACGGCCCCAAAAAACACTGGCGTAACTCTGTGAGTTGCATTCACACATGGCAATGCAGTTTCTCACAAAGCTTCTCTTTAGTTATTATGTGAGGATAATTCCTTTATCACCATGGGCCCCAATAGGCTCCCAAATATCACTTTGCAGATTCCAAGAAAAGAGTGTTAGCAAACTGCTTCTTGCGGCCGAGGTTGTAACTCTGTGAGATGAACTCACAGATCAGAAAGAAGTTTCTCAGAAAGCTTCTTTCACGTTTTGAACGGATGAAATTTCCTTTATCAGCGTAGGCCTCAATGTGATCCAAAGAAGCCCTTCTCAGATTCCCCAAAGACAGTGTTAATGGACTGCTCCACGAAACATAAGTGTAACTCTGTGAGATGAATTCACACATCACCAAGAAGTTTCTAAGAAAGCTTCTTTCTAGTTTTCATCTGTGGAAATTTCCTTTGTCACTGTAATGTTCATTGCGCTATGAAGTATCTAATTGCAGATTTCCAGAAAACTGTGCTAACAAACTGATCACTGAAGAGAAACGTGTAACTCTGTGAGTTGCATTCACACATGGCAATGCAGTTTCTCAGAAAGCTTCTCCTTAGTTATTATGTGAGGATAATTCCTTTATCACCATTGGCCTCAATAGGCTCCCAAATATCACTTTGCAGATTCCACCAAAAAAGTGTTAGCAAACTGCTTCTTAAGGCAGAGGTTGTAACTCTGTGAGATGAACTCACAGATCAGAAAGAAGTTTCTCAGAAAGCTTCTTTCACGTTTTGAACGGATGAAATTTCCTTTATCAGCGTAGGCCTCAATGTGATCCAAAGAAGCCCTTCTCAGTTTCCCCAAAGACAGTGTTAATGGACTGCTCCACGAAACATAAGTGTAACTCTGTGAGATGAATTCACACATCACCAAGAAGTTTCTAAGAAAGCTTCTTTCTAGTTTTCATCTGTGGAAATTTCCTTTGTCACTGTAATGTTCATTGCGCTATGAAGTATCTAATTGCAGATTTCCAGAAAACTGTGCTAACAAACTGATCACTGAAGAGAAACGTGTAACTCTGTGAGTTGCATTCACACATGGCAATGCAGTTTCTCAGAAAGCTTCTCCTTAGTTATTATGTGAGGATAATTCCTTTATCACCATTGGCCTCAATAGGCTCCCAAATATCACTTTGCAGATTCCACCAAAAAAGTGTTAGCAAACTGCTTCTTAAGGCAGAGGTTGTAACTCTGTGAGATGAACTCACAGATCAGAAAGAAGTTTCTCAGAAAGCTTCTTTCACGTTTTGAACGGATGAAATTTCCTTTATCAGCGTAGGCCTCAATGTGATCCAAAGAAGCCCTTCTCAGTTTCCCCAAAGACAGTGTTAATGGACTGCTCCACGAAACATAAGTGTAACTCTGTGAGATGAATTCACACATCACCAAGAAGTTTCTAAGAAAGCTTCTTTCTAGTTTTCATCTGTGGAAATTTCCTTTGTCACTGTAATGTTCATTGCGCTATGAAGTATCTAATTGCAGATTTCCAGAAAACTGTGCTAACAAACTGATCACTGAAGAGAAACGTGTAACTCTGTGAGTTGCATTCACACATGGCAATGCAGTTTCTCAGAAAGCTTCTCTTTAGTTATTATGTGAGGATAATTCCTTTATCACCATGGGCCTCAATAGGCTCCCAAATATCACTTTGCAGATTCCACCAAAAAAGTGTTAGCAAACTGCTTCTTAAGGCAGAGGTTGTAACTCTGTGAGATGAACTCACAGATCAGAAAGAAGTTTCTCAGAAAGCTTCTTTCACGTTTTGAACGGATGAAATTTCCTTTATCAGCGTAGGCCTCAATGTGATCCAAAGAAGCCCTTCTCAGTTTCCCCAAAGACAGTGTTAATGGACTGCTCCACGAAACATAAGTGTAACTCTGTGAGATGAATTCACACATCACCAAGAAGTTTCTAAGAAAGCTTCTTTCTAGTTTTCATCTGTGGAAATTTCCTTTGTCACTGTAATGTTCATTGCGCTATGAAGTATCTAATTGCAGATTTCCAGAAAACTGTGCTAACAAACTGATCACTGAAGAGAAACGTGTAACTCTGTGAGTTGCATTCACACATGGCAATGCAGTTTCTCAGAAAGCTTCTCCTTAGTTATTATGTGAGGATAATTCCTTTATCACCATGGGCCTCAATAGGCTCCCAAATATCACTTTGCAGATTCCACCAAAAAAGTGTTAGCAAACTGCTTCTTAAGGCAGAGGTTGTAACTCTGTGAGATGAACTCACAGATCAGAAAGAACTTTCTCAGAAAGCTTCTTTCACGTTTTGAACGGATGAAATTTCCTTTATCAGCGTAGGCCTCAATGTGATCCAAAGAAGCCCTTCTCAGTTTCCCCAAAGACAGTGTTAATGGACTGCTCCACGAAACATAAGTGTAACTCTGTGAGATGAATTCACACATCACCAAGAAGTTTCTAAGAAAGCTTCTTTCTAGTTTTCATCTGTGGAAATTTACTTTGTCACTGTAATGTTCATTGCGCTGTGAAGTATCTAATTGCAGATTTCCAGAAAACTGTGCTAACAAACTGATCACTGAAGAGAAACGTATAACTCTGTGAGTTGCATTCACACATGGCAATGCAGTTTCTCAGAAAGCTTCTCTTTAGTTATTATGTGAGGATAATTCCTTTATCACCATGGGCCCCAATAGGCTCCCAAATATCATTTTGCAGATTACACGAACAGAGTGTTAGCCATCTGCTTCTTTGGGCAGAGGTGGTAACTCTGTGAGATGAACTCACAGATCAGAAAGAAGTTTCTCAGAAAGCTTCTTTCTCATTTTTATTGGAAGATGTTTCCATTGGCCCCATTGTTTTCAAAGGGATCGGGAATATCTGTTCTCAGATTCCACACAAATAGGGCTAGGCCACGGCCCCACGAAATACAGCTGCAACTTAGTGAGTTGAATTCACACATCACAAAGCGGTTTCTCAGAAAGCTTCCCACTTTAGTAAGACGAGGTTATTTGTGGTCTTGGAGCGCCACCGTGTGTCCTATTGCAGATTCTGCGAAAACTCTGCTAGCAAGTTTCTCAGTGGAAACAATGATGGACATCTGTGGGCTGAATTCACCCACAACAAAGAAGTTTCTGAGAAGGCTTCTCTGCAGCTTTCTCTGAGGATAGTTCCTTATTCAGCATGCGATTCAACGATATCCAAGACATCACATCTGAGATTCCTCAAAATGAGTGCTAGGAAACTGCCCCGAGAAAGGGTGATAGAACACTGTGAAATGAATTCACATATCACAAAGCAGTTTCGCAGAAAGCTTGGTTCCGCTTTCTCTTGGAGTATATTAGTTTTCTCCTTCTATTCTTCAAAGCTATCTGAAATATCACTTCTCGGAATCCACGGAAACAGTCCTAAGAAACGGCCCCAAAAAACACTGGCGTAACTCTGTGAGTTGCATTCACACATGGCAATGCAGTTTCTCACAAAGCTTCTCTTTAGTTATTATGTGAGGATAATTCCTTTATCACCATGGGCCCCAATAGGCTCCCAAATATCACTTTGCAGATTCCAAGAAAAGAGTGTTAGCAAACTGCTTCTTGAGGCAGAGGTTGTAACTCTGTGAGATGAACTCACAGATCAGAAAGAACTTTCTCAGAAAGCTTCTTTCACGTTTTGAACGGATGAAATTTCCTTTATCAGCGTAGGCCTCAATGTGATCCAAAGAAGCCCTTCTCAGATTCCCCAAAGACAGTGTTAATGGACTGCTCCACGAAACATAAGTGTAACTCTGTGAGATGAATTCACACATCACCAAGAAGTTTCTAAGAAAGCTTCTTTCTAGTTTTCATCTGTGGAAATTTCCTTTGTCACTGTAATGTTCATTGCGCTATGAAGTATCTAATTGCAGATTTCCAGAAAACTGTGCTAACAAACTGATCACTGAAGAGAAACGTGTAACTCTGTGAGTTGCATTCACACATGGCAATGCAGTTTCTCAGAAAGCTTCTCCTTAGTTATTATGTGAGGATAATTCCTTTATCACCATGGCCTCAATAGGCTCCCAAATATCACTTTGCAGATTCCACCAAAAAAGTGTTAGCAAACTGCTTCTTAAGGCAGAGGTTGTAACTCTGTGAGATGAACTCACAGATCAGAAAGAAGTTTCTCAGAAAGCTTCTTTCACGTTTTGAACGGATGAAATTTCCTTTATCAGCGTAGGCCTCAATGTGATCCAAAGAAGCCCTTCTCAGTTTCCCCAAAGACAGTGTTAATGGACTGCTCCACGAAACATAAGTGTAACTCTGTGAGATGAATTCACACATCACCAAGAAGTTTCTAAGAAAGCTTCTTTCTAGTTTTCATCTGTGGAAATTTCCTTTGTCACTGTAATGTTCATTGCGCTATGAAGTATCTAATTGCAGATTTCCAGAAAACTGTGCTAACAAACTGATCACTGAAGAGAAACGTGTAACTCTGTGAGTTGCATTCACACATGGCAATGCAGTTTCTCAGAAAGCTTCTCTTTAGTTATTATGTGAGGATAATTCCTTTATCACCAGTGGTCCTCAATAGGCTCCCAATATCACTTTGCAGATTCCACCAAAAAAGTGTTAGCAAACTGCTTCTTAAGGCAGAGGTTGTAACTCTGTGAGATGAACTCACAGATCAGAAAGAAGTTTCTCAGAAAGCTTCTTTCACGTTTTGAACGGATGAAATTTCCTTTATCAGCGTAGGCCTCAATGTGATCCAAAGAAGCCCTTCTCAGTTTCCCCAAAGACAGTGTTAATGGACTGCTCCACGAAACATAAGTGTAACTCTGTGAGATGAATTCACACATCACCAAGAAGTTTCTAAGAAAGCTTCTTTCTAGTTTTCATCTGTGGAAATTTACTTTGTCACTGTAATGTTCATTGCGCTGTGAAGTATCTAATTGCAGATTTCCAGAAAACTGTGCTAACAAACTGATCACTGAAGAGAAACGTATAACTCTGTGAGTTGCATTCACACATGGCAATGCAGTTTCTCAGAAAGCTTCTCTTTAGTTATTATGTGAGGATAATTCCTTTATCACCATGGGCCCCAATAGGCTCCCAAATATCATTTTGCAGATTACACGAACAGAGTGTTAGCCATCTGCTTCTTTGGGCAGAGGTGGTAACTCTGTGAGATGAACTCACAGATCAGAAAGAAGTTTCTCAGAAAGCTTCTTTCTCATTTTTATTGGAAGATGTTTCCATTGGCCCCATTGTTTTCAAAGGGATCGGGAATATCTGTTCTCAGATTCCACACAAATAGGGCTAGGCCACGGCCCCACGAAATACAGCTGCAACTTAGTGAGTTGAATTCACACATCACAAAGCGGTTTCTCAGAAAGCTTCCCACTTTAGTAAGACGAGGTTATTTGTGGTCTTGGAGCGCCACCGTGTGTCCTATTGCAGATTCTGCGAAAACTCTGCTAGCAAGTTTCTCAGTGGAAACAATGATGGACATCTGTGGGCTGAATTCACCCACAACAAAGAAGTTTCTGAGAAGGCTTCTCTGCAGGTTTCTCTGAGGATAGTTCCTTATTCAGCATGCGATTCAACGATATCCAAGACATCACATCTGAGATTCCTCAAAATGAGTGCTAGGAAACTGCCCCGAGAAAGGGTGATAGAACACTGTGAAATGAATTCACATATCACAAAGCAGTTTCGCAGAAAGCTTGGTTCCGCTTTCTCTTGGAGTATATTAGTTTTCTCCTTCTATTCTTCAAAGCTATCTGAAATATCACTTCTCGGAATCCACGGAAACAGTCCTAAGAAACGGCCCCAAAAAACACTGGCGTAACTCTGTGAGTTGCATTCACACATGGCAATGCAGTTTCTCACAAAGCTTCTCTTTAGTTATTATGTGAGGATAATTCCTTTATCACCATGGGCCCCAATAGGCTCCCAAATATCACTTTGCAGATTCCAAGAAAAGAGTGTTAGCAAACTGCTTCTTGCGGCCGAGGTTGTAACTCTGTGAGATGAACTCACAGATCAGAAAGAACTTTCTCAGAAAGCTTCTTTCACGTTTTGAACGGATGAAATTTCCTTTATCAGCGTAGGCCTCAATGTGATCCAAAGAAGCCCTTCTCAGTTTCCCCAAAGACAGTGTTAATGGACTGCTCCACGAAACATAAGTGTAACTCTGTGAGATGAATTCACACATCACCAAGAAGTTTCTAAGAAAGCTTCTTTCTAGTTTTCATCTGTGGAAATTTCCTTTGTCACTGTAATGTTCATTGCGCTATGAAGTATCTAATTGCAGATTTCCAGAAAACTGTGCTAACAAACTGATCACTGAAGAGAAACGTGTAACTCTGTGAGTTGCATTCACACATGGCAATGCAGTTTCTCAGAAAGCTTCTCCTTAGTTATTATGTGAGGATAATTCCTTTATCACCATTGGCCTCAATAGGCTCCCAAATATCACTTTGCAGATTCCACCAAAAAAGTGTTAGCAAACTGCTTCTTAAGGCAGAGGTTGTAACTCTGTGAGATGAACTCACAGATCAGAAAGAAGTTTCTCAGAAAGCTTCTTTCACGTTTTGAACGGATGAAATTTCCTTTATCAGCGTAGGCCTCAATGTGATCCAAAGAAGCCCTTCTCAGTTTCCCCAAAGACAGTGTTAATGGACTGCTCCACGAAACATAAGTGTAACTCTGTGAGATGAATTCACACATCACCAAGAAGTTTCTAAGAAAGCTTCTTTCTAGTTTTCATCTGTGGAAATTTCCTTTGTCACTGTAATGTTCATTGCGCTATGAAGTATCTAATTGCAGATTTCCAGAAAACTGTGCTAACAAACTGATCACTGAAGAGAAACGTGTAACTCTGTGAGTTGCATTCACACATGGCAATGCAGTTTCTCAGAAAGCTTCTCCTTAGTTATTATGTGAGGATAATTCCTTTATCACCATTGGCCTCAATAGGCTCCCAAATATCACTTTGCAGATTCCACCAAAAAAGTGTTAGCAAACTGCTTCTTAAGGCAGAGGTTGTAACTCTGTGAGATGAACTCACAGATCAGAAAGAAGTTTCTCAGAAAGCTTCTTTCACGTTTTGAACGGATGAAATTTCCTTTATCAGCGTAGGCCTCAATGTGATCCAAAGAAGCCCTTCTCAGTTTCCCCAAAGACAGTGTTAATGGACTGCTCCACGAAACATAAGTGTAACTCTGTGAGATGAATTCACACATCACCAAGAAGTTTCTAAGAAAGCTTCTTTCTAGTTTTCATCTGTGGAAATTTCCTTTGTCACTGTAATGTTCATTGCGCTATGAAGTATCTAATTGCAGATTTCCAGAAAACTGTGCTAACAAACTGATCACTGAAGAGAAACGTGTAACTCTGTGAGTTGCATTCACACATGGCAATGCAGTTTCTCAGAAAGCTTCTCTTTAGTTATTATGTGAGGATAATTCCTTTATCACCATGGGCCTCAATAGGCTCCCAAATATCACTTTGCAGATTCCACCAAAAAAGTGTTAGCAAACTGCTTCTTAAGGCAGAGGTTGTAACTCTGTGAGATGAACTCACAGATCAGAAAGAAGTTTCTCAGAAAGCTTCTTTCACGTTTTGAACGGATGAAATTTCCTTTATCAGCGTAGGCCTCAATGTGATCCAAAGAAGCCCTTCTCAGTTTCCCCAAAGACAGTGTTAATGGACTGCTCCACGAAACATAAGTGTAACTCTGTGAGATGAATTCACACATCACCAAGAAGTTTCTAAGAAAGCTTCTTTCTAGTTTTCATCTGTGGAAATTTCCTTTGTCACTGTAATGTTCATTGCGCTATGAAGTATCTAATTGCAGATTTCCAGAAAACTGTGCTAACAAACTGATCACTGAAGAGAAACGTGTAACTCTGTGAGTTGCATTCACACATGGCAATGCAGTTTCTCAGAAAGCTTCTCCTTAGTTATTATGTGAGGATAATTCCTTTATCACCATGGGCCTCAATAGGCTCCCAAATATCACTTTGCAGATTCCACCAAAAAAGTGTTAGCAAACTGCTTCTTAAGGCAGAGGTTGTAACTCTGTGAGATGAACTCACAGATCAGAAAGAAGTTTCTCAGAAAGCTTCTTTCACGTTTTGAACGGATGAAATTTCCTTTATCAGCGTAGGCCTCAATGTGATCCAAAGAAGCCCTTCTCAGTTTCCCCAAAGACAGTGTTAATGGACTGCTCCACGAAACATAAGTGTAACTCTGTGAGATGAATTCACACATCACCAAGAAGTTTCTAAGAAAGCTTCTTTCTAGTTTTCATCTGTGGAAATTTACTTTGTCACTGTAATGTTCATTGCGCTGTGAAGTATCTAATTGCAGATTTCCAGAAAACTGTGCTAACAAACTGATCACTGAAGAGAAACGTATAACTCTGTGAGTTGCATTCACACATGGCAATGCAGTTTCTCAGAAAGCTTCTCTTTAGTTATTATGTGAGGATAATTCCTTTATCACCATGGGCCCCAATAGGCTCCCAAATATCATTTTGCAGATTACACGAACAGAGTGTTAGCCATCTGCTTCTTTGGGCAGAGGTGGTAACTCTGTGAGATGAACTCACAGATCAGAAAGAAGTTTCTCAGAAAGCTTCTTTCTCATTTTTATTGGAAGATGTTTCCATTGGCCCCATTGTTTTCAAAGGGATCGGGAATATCTGTTCTCAGATTCCACACAAATAGGGCTAGGCCACGGCCCCACGAAATACAGCTGCAACTTAGTGAGTTGAATTCACACATCACAAAGCGGTTTCTCAGAAAGCTTCCCACTTTAGTAAGACGAGGTTATTTGTGGTCTTGGAGCGCCACCGTGTGTCCTATTGCAGATTCTGCGAAAACTCTGCTAGCAAGTTTCTCAGTGGAAACAATGATGGACATCTGTGGGCTGAATTCACCCACAACAAAGAAGTTTCTGAGAAGGCTTCTCTGCAGCTTTCTCTGAGGATAGTTCCTTATTCAGCATGCGATTCAACGATATCCAAGACATCACATCTGAGATTCCTCAAAATGAGTGCTAGGAAACTGCCCCGAGAAAGGGTGATAGAACACTGTGAAATGAATTCACATATCACAAAGCAGTTTCGCAGAAAGCTTGGTTCCGCTTTCTCTTGGAGTATATTAGTTTTCTCCTTCTATTCTTCAAAGCTATCTGAAATATCACTTCTCGGAATCCACGGAAACAGTCCTAAGAAACGGCCCCAAAAAACACTGGCGTAACTCTGTGAGTTGCATTCACACATGGCAATGCAGTTTCTCACAAAGCTTCTCTTTAGTTATTATGTGAGGATAATTCCTTTATCACCATGGGCCCCAATAGGCTCCCAAATATCACTTTGCAGATTCCAAGAAAAGAGTGTTAGCAAACTGCTTCTTGCGGCCGAGGTTGTAACTCTGTGAGATGAACTCACAGATCAGAAAGAACTTTCTCAGAAAGCTTCTTTCACGTTTTGAACGGATGAAATTTCCTTTATCAGCGTAGGCCTCAATGTGATCCAAAGAAGCCCTTCTCAGTTTCCCCAAAGACAGTGTTAATGGACTGCTCCACGAAACATAAGTGTAACTCTGTGAGATGAATTCACACATCACCAAGAAGTTTCTAAGAAAGCTTCTTTCTAGTTTTCATCTGTGGAAATTTCCTTTGTCACTGTAATGTTCATTGCGCTATGAAGTATCTAATTGCAGATTTCCAGAAAACTGTGCTAACAAACTGATCACTGAAGAGAAACGTGTAACTCTGTGAGTTGCATTCACACATGGCAATGCAGTTTCTCAGAAAGCTTCTCCTTAGTTATTATGTGAGGATAATTCCTTTATCACCATGGCCTCAATAGGCTCCCAAATATCACTTTGCAGATTCCACCAAAAAAGTGTTAGCAAACTGCTTCTTAAGGCAGAGGTTGTAACTCTGTGAGATGAACTCACAGATCAGAAAGAAGTTTCTCAGAAAGCTTCTTTCACGTTTTGAACGGATGAAATTTCCTTTATCAGCGTAGGCCTCAATGTGATCCAAAGAAGCCCTTCTCAGTTTCCCCAAAGACAGTGTTAATGGACTGCTCCACGAAACATAAGTGTAACTCTGTGAGATGAATTCACACATCACCAAGAAGTTTCTAAGAAAGCTTCTTTCTAGTTTTCATCTGTGGAAATTTCCTTTGTCACTGTAATGTTCATTGCGCTATGAAGTATCTAATTGCAGATTTCCAGAAAACTGTGCTAACAAACTGATCACTGAAGAGAAACGTGTAACTCTGTGAGTTGCATTCACACATGGCAATGCAGTTTCTCAGAAAGCTTCTCCTTAGTTATTATGTGAGGATAATTCCTTTATCACCATTGGCCTCAATAGGCTCCCAAATATCACTTTGCAGATTCCACCAAAAAAGTGTTAGCAAACTGCTTCTTAAGGCAGAGGTTGTAACTCTGTGAGATGAACTCACAGATCAGAAAGAAGTTTCTCAGAAAGCTTCTTTCACGTTTTGAACGGATGAAATTTCCTTTATCAGCGTAGGCCTCAATGTGATCCAAAGAAGCCCTTCTCAGTTTCCCCAAAGACAGTGTTAATGGACTGCTCCACGAAACATAAGTGTAACTCTGTGAGATGAATTCACACATCACCAAGAAGTTTCTAAGAAAGCTTCTTTCTAGTTTTCATCTGTGGAAATTTCCTTTGTCACTGTAATGTTCATTGCGCTATGAAGTATCTAATTGCAGATTTCCAGAAAACTGTGCTAACAAACTGATCACTGAAGAGAAACGTGTAACTCTGTGAGTTGCATTCACACATGGCAATGCAGTTTCTCAGAAAGCTTCTCTTTAGTTATTATGTGAGGATATTTGCTTTATCACCATGGCCTCAATAGGCTCCCAAATATCACTTTGCAGATTCCACCAAAAAGCGTGTTAGCAAACTGCTTCTTAAGGCAGAGGTTGTAACTCTGTGAGATGAACTCACAGATCAGAAAGAAGTTTCTCAGAAAGCTTCTTTCACGTTTTGAACGGATGAAATTTCCTTTATCAGCGTAGGCCTCAATGTGATCCAAAGAAGCCCTTCTCAGATTCCCCAAAGACAGTGTTAATGGACTGCTCCACGAAACATAAGTGTAACTCTGTGAGATGAATTCACACATCACCAAGAAGTTTCTAAGAAAGCTTCTTTCTAGTTTTCATCTGTGGAAATTTCCTTTGTCACTGTAATGTTCATTGCGCTATGAAGTATCTAATTGCAGATTTCCAGAAAACTGTGCTAACAAACTGATCACTGAAGAGAAACGTGTAACTCTGTGAGTTGCATTCACACATGGCAATGCAGTTTCTCAGAAAGCTTCTCCTTAGTTATTATGTGAGGATAATTCCTTTATCACCATTGGCCTCAATAGGCTCCCAAATATCACTTTGCAGATTCCACCAAAAAAGTGTTAGCAAACTGCTTCTTAAGGCAGAGGTTGTAACTCTGTGAGATGAACTCACAGATCAGAAAGAAGTTTCTCAGAAAGCTTCTTTCACGTTTTGAACGGATGAAATTTCCTTTATCAGCGTAGGCCTCAATGTGATCCAAAGAAGCCCTTCTCAGTTTCCCCAAAGACAGTGTTAATGGACTGCTCCACGAAACATAAGTGTAACTCTGTGAGATGAATTCACACATCACCAAGAAGTTTCTAAGAAAGCTTCTTTCTAGTTTTCATCTGTGGAAATTTCCTTTGTCACTGTAATGTTCATTGCGCTATGAAGTATCTAATTGCAGATTTCCAGAAAACTGTGCTAACAAACTGATCACTGAAGAGAAACGTGTAACTCTGTGAGTTGCATTCACACATGGCAATGCAGTTTCTCAGAAAGCTTCTCCTTAGTTATTATGTGAGGATAATTCCTTTATCACCATGGGCCTCAATAGGCTCCCAAATATCACTTTGCAGATTCCACCAAAAAAGTGTTAGCAAACTGCTTCTTAAGGCAGAGGTTGTAACTCTGTGAGATGAACTCACAGATCAGAAAGAAGTTTCTCAGAAAGCTTCTTTCACGTTTTGAACGGATGAAATTTCCTTTATCAGCGTAGGCCTCAATGTGATCCAAAGAAGCCCTTCTCAGTTTCCCCAAAGACAGTGTTAATGGACTGCTCCACGAAACATAAGTGTAACTCTGTGAGATGAATTCACACATCACCAAGAAGTTTCTAAGAAAGCTTCTTTCTAGTTTTCATCTGTGGAAATTTCCTTTGTCACTGTAATGTTCATTGCGCTATGAAGTATCTAATTGCAGATTTCCAGAAAACTGTGCTAACAAACTGATCACTGAAGAGAAACGTGTAACTCTGTGAGTTGCATTCACACATGGCAATGCAGTTTCTCAGAAAGCTTCTCTTTAGTTATTATGTGAGGATATTTGCTTTATCACCATGGGCCTCAATAGGCTCCCAAATATCACTTTGCAGATTCCACCAAAAAAGTGTTAGCAAACTGCTTCTTAAGGCAGAGGTTGTAACTCTGTGAGATGAACTCACAGATCAGAAAGAAGTTTCTCAGAAAGCTTCTTTCACGTTTTGAACGGATGAAATTTCCTTTATCAGCGTAGGCCTCAATGTGATCCAAAGAAGCCCTTCTCAGTTTCCCCAAAGACAGTGTTAATGGACTGCTCCACGAAACATAAGTGTAACTCTGTGAGATGAATTCACACATCACCAAGAAGTTTCTAAGAAAGCTTCTTTCTAGTTTTCATCTGTGGAAATTTCCTTTGTCACTGTAATGTTCATTGCGCTATGAAGTATCTAATTGCAGATTTCCAGAAAACTGTGCTAACAAACTGATCACTGAAGAGAAACGTGTAACTCTGTGAGTTGCATTCACACATGGCAATGCAGTTTCTCAGAAAGCTTCTCCTTAGTTATTATGTGAGGATAATTCCTTTATCACCATTGGCCTCAATAGGCTCCCAAATATCACTTTGCAGATTCCACCAAAAAAGTGTTAGCAAACTGCTTCTTAAGGCAGAGGTTGTAACTCTGTGAGATGAACTCACAGATCAGAAAGAAGTTTCTCAGAAAGCTTCTTTCACGTTTTGAACGGATGAAATTTCCTTTATCAGCGTAGGCCTCAATGTGATCCAAAGAAGCCCTTCTCAGTTTCCCCAAAGACAGTGTTAATGGACTGCTCCACGAAACATAAGTGTAACTCTGTGAGATGAATTCACACATCACCAAGAAGTTTCTAAGAAAGCTTCTTTCTAGTTTTCATCTGTGGAAATTTCCTTTGTCACTGTAATGTTCATTGCGCTATGAAGTATCTAATTGCAGATTTCCAGAAAACTGTGCTAACAAACTGATCACTGAAGAGAAACGTGTAACTCTGTGAGTTGCATTCACACATGGCAATGCAGTTTCTCAGAAAGCTTCTCCTTAGTTATTATGTGAGGATAATTCCTTTATCACCATGGGCCTCAATAGGCTCCCAAATATCACTTTGCAGATTCCACCAAAAAAGTGTTAGCAAACTGCTTCTTAAGGCAGAGGTTGTAACTCTGTGAGATGAACTCACAGATCAGAAAGAAGTTTCTCAGAAAGCTTCTTTCACGTTTTGAACGGATGAAATTTCCTTTATCAGCGTAGGCCTCAATGTGATCCAAAGAAGCCCTTCTCAGTTTCCCCAAAGACAGTGTTAATGGACTGCTCCACGAAACATAAGTGTAACTCTGTGAGATGAATTCACACATCACCAAGAAGTTTCTAAGAAAGCTTCTTTCTAGTTTTCATCTGTGGAAATTTACTTTGTCACTGTAATGTTCATTGCGCTGTGAAGTATCTAATTGCAGATTTCCAGAAAACTGTGCTAACAAACTGATCACTGAAGAGAAACGTATAACTCTGTGAGTTGCATTCACACATGGCAATGCAGTTTCTCAGAAAGCTTCTCTTTAGTTATTATGTGAGGATAATTCCTTTATCACCATGGGCCCCAATAGGCTCCCAAATATCATTTTGCAGATTACACGAACAGAGTGTTAGCCATCTGCTTCTTTGGGCAGAGGTGGTAACTCTGTGAGATGAACTCACAGATCAGAAAGAAGTTTCTCAGAAAGCTTCTTTCTCATTTTTATTGGAAGATGTTTCCATTGGCCCCATTGTTTTCAAAGGGATCGGGAATATCTGTTCTCAGATTCCACACAAATAGGGCTAGGCCACGGCCCCACGAAATACAGCTGCAACTTAGTGAGTTGAATTCACACATCACAAAGCGGTTTCTCAGAAAGCTTCCCACTTTAGTAAGACGAGGTTATTTGTGGTCTTGGAGCGCCACCGTGTGTCCTATTGCAGATTCTGCGAAAACTCTGCTAGCAAGTTTCTCAGTGGAAACAATGATGGACATCTGTGGGCTGAATTCACCCACAACAAAGAAGTTTCTGAGAAGGCTTCTCTGCAGCTTTCTCTGAGGATAGTTCCTTATTCAGCATGCGATTCAACGATATCCAAGACATCACATCTGAGATTCCTCAAAATGAGTGCTAGGAAACTGCCCCGAGAAAGGGTGATAGAACACTGTGAAATGAATTCACATATCACAAAGCAGTTTCGCAGAAAGCTTGGTTCCGCTTTCTCTTGGAGTATATTAGTTTTCTCCTTCTATTCTTCAAAGCTATCTGAAATATCACTTCTCGGAATCCACGGAAACAGTCCTAAGAAACGGCCCCAAAAAACACTGGCGTAACTCTGTGAGTTGCATTCACACATGGCAATGCAGTTTCTCACAAAGCTTCTCTTTAGTTATTATGTGAGGATAATTCCTTTATCACCATGGGCCCCAATAGGCTCCCAAATATCACTTTGCAGATTCCAAGAAAAGAGTGTTAGCAAACTGCTTCTTGAGGCAGAGGTTGTAACTCTGTGAGATGAACTCACAGATCAGAAAGAACTTTCTCAGAAAGCTTCTTTCACGTTTTGAACGGATGAAATTTCCTTTATCAGCGTAGGCCTCAATGTGATCCAAAGAAGCCCTTCTCAGTTTCCCCAAAGACAGTGTTAATGGACTGCTCCACGAAACATAAGTGTAACTCTGTGAGATGAATTCACACATCACCAAGAAGTTTCTAAGAAAGCTTCTTTCTAGTTTTCATCTGTGGAAATTTCCTTTGTCACTGTAATGTTCATTGCGCTATGAAGTATCTAATTGCAGATTTCCAGAAAACTGTGCTAACAAACTGATCACTGAAGAGAAACGTGTAACTCTGTGAGTTGCATTCACACATGGCAATGCAGTTTCTCAGAAAGCTTCTCCTTAGTTATTATGTGAGGATAATTCCTTTATCACCATGGCCTCAATAGGCTCCCAAATATCACTTTGCAGATTCCACCAAAAAGTGTTAGCAAACTGCTTCTTAAGGCAGAGGTTGTAACTCTGTGAGATGAACTCACAGATCAGAAAGAAGTTTCTCAGAAAGCTTCTTTCACGTTTTGAACGGATGAAATTTCCTTTATCAGCGTAGGCCTCAATGTGATCCAAAGAAGCCCTTCTCAGTTTCCCCAAAGACAGTGTTAATGGACTGCTCCACGAAACATAAGTGTAACTCTGTGAGATGAATTCACACATCACCAAGAAGTTTCTAAGAAAGCTTCTTTCTAGTTTTCATCTGTGGAAATTTCCTTTGTCACTGTAATGTTCATTGCGCTATGAAGTATCTAATTGCAGATTTCCAGAAAACTGTGCTAACAAACTGATCACTGAAGAGAAACGTGTAACTCTGTGAGTTGCATTCACACATGGCAATGCAGTTTCTCAGAAAGCTTCTCCTTAGTTATTATGTGAGGATAATTCCTTTATCACCATTGGCCTCAATAGGCTCCCAAATATCACTTTGCAGATTCCACCAAAAAGTGTTAGCAAACTGCTTCTTAAGGCAGAGGTTGTAACTCTGTGAGATGAACTCACAGATCAGAAAGAAGTTTCTCAGAAAGCTTCTTTCACGTTTTGAACGGATGAAATTTCCTTTATCAGCGTAGGCCTCAATGTGATCCAAAGAAGCCCTTCTCAGTTTCCCCAAAGACAGTGTTAATGGACTGCTCCACGAAACATAAGTGTAACTCTGTGAGATGAATTCACACATCACCAAGAAGTTTCTAAGAAAGCTTCTTTCTAGTTTTCATCTGTGGAAATTTCCTTTGTCACTGTAATGTTCATTGCGCTATGAAGTATCTAATTGCAGATTTCCAGAAAACTGTGCTAACAAACTGATCACTGAAGAGAAACGTGTAACTCTGTGAGTTGCATTCACACATGGCAATGCAGTTTCTCAGAAAGCTTCTCTTTAGTTATTATGTGAGGATATTTGCTTTATCACCATGGGCCTCCAACAGGCTCCCAAATATCACTTTGCAGATTCCACGAAAAGCGTGTTAGCAAACTGCTTCTTAAGGCAGAGGTTGTAACTCTGTGAGATGAACTCACAGATCAGAAAGAAGTTTCTCAGAAAGCTTCTTTCACGTTTTGAACGGATGAAATTTCCTTTATCAGCGTAGGCCTCAATGTGATCCAAAGAAGCCCTTCTCAGATTCCCCAAAGACAGTGTTAATGGACTGCTCCACGAAACATAAGTGTAACTCTGTGAGATGAATTCACACATCACCAAGAAGTTTCTAAGAAAGCTTCTTTCTAGTTTTCATCTGTGGAAATTTCCTTTGTCACTGTAATGTTCATTGCGCTATGAAGTATCTAATTGCAGATTTCCAGAAAACTGTGCTAACAAACTGATCACTGAAGAGAAACGTGTAACTCTGTGAGTTGCATTCACACATGGCAATGCAGTTTCTCAGAAAGCTTCTCCTTAGTTATTATGTGAGGATAATTCCTTTATCACCATGGGCCTCAATAGGCTCCCAAATATCACTTTGCAGATTCCACCAAAAAAGTGTTAGCAAACTGCTTCTTAAGGCAGAGGTTGTAACTCTGTGAGATGAACTCACAGATCAGAAAGAAGTTTCTCAGAAAGCTTCTTTCACGTTTTGAACGGATGAAATTTCCTTTATCAGCGTAGGCCTCAATGTGATCCAAAGAAGCCCTTCTCAGTTTCCCCAAAGACAGTGTTAATGGACTGCTCCACGAAACATAAGTGTAACTCTGTGAGATGAATTCACACATCACCAAGAAGTTTCTAAGAAAGCTTCTTTCTAGTTTTCATCTGTGGAAATTTCCTTTGTCACTGTAATGTTCATTGCGCTATGAAGTATCTAATTGCAGATTTCCAGAAAAACTGTGCTAACAAACTGATCACTGAAGAGAACACGTGTAACTCTGTGAGTTGCATTCACACATGGCAATGCAGTTTCTCAGAAAGCTTCTCCTTAGTTATTATGTGAGGATAATTCCTTTATCACCATGGGCCTCAATAGGCTCCCAAATATCACTTTGCAGATTCCACCAAAAAGTGTTAGCAAACTGCTTCTTAAGGCAGAGGTTGTAACTCTGTGAGATGAACTCACAGATCAGAAAGAAGTTCTCAGAAAAGCTTCTTTCACGTTTTGAACGGATGAAATTTCCTTTATCAGAGTAGGCCTCAATGTGATCCAAAGAAGCCCTTCTCAGTTTCCCCAAAGACAGTGTTAATGGACTGCTCACGAAACATAAGTGTAACTCTGTGAGATGAATTCACACATCACCAAGAAGTTTCTAAGAAAGCTTTCTTTCTAGTTTTCATCTGTGGAAATTTCTTTGTCACTGTAATGTTCATTGCGCTGTGAAGTATCTAATTGCAGATTTCCAGAAAAGTGTGCTAACAAACTGATCACTGAAGAGAAACGTATAACTCTGTGAGTTGCATTCACACATGGCAATGCAGTTTCTCAGAAAGCTTCTCTTGTTATTATGTGAGGATAATTCCTTTATCACCATGGGCCCCAATAGGCTCCCAAATATCATTTTGCAGATTACACGAACAGAGTGTTAGCCATCTGCTTCTTTGGGCAGAGGTGGTAACTCTGTGAGATGAACTCACAGATCAGAAAGAGTTTCTCAGAAAGCTTCTTTCTCATTTTTTGGAAGATGTTTCCATTGGCCCCATTGTTTTCAAAGGGATCGGGAATATCTGTTCTCAGATTCCACACAAATAGGGCTAGGCCACGGCCCCACG
>NW_022143658.1:0-7629 GCF_007565055.1 Rhinopithecus roxellana
AGGAAATTTCATCCGTTCAAAACGTGAAAGAAGCTTTCTGAGAACTTCTTTCTGATCTGTGAGTTTCTCACAAGTTACAATCTCTGCCTCAAGAAGGTTTGCTAACACTCTTTTCGTGGAATCTGCAAAGTGATATTTGGGAGCCTATCCCATGGTGATAAAGGAAATATCCTCACATAATAACTAAAGAGAAGCTTTCGAGAAACTGCATTACCATGTGTGAATGCAACTCACAAAGTTACATGTTTCTCTTCAGTTATCAGTTTGTTAGCACAGTTTCTGGAGATCTGCAATTAGATACTTCATAGCGCAATGAACATTACAGTGACAAAGGAAATATCCACAGTGAAAACTAGAAGGAAGCTTCTTAGAAACTTCTTGTTGATGTGTGAATTCATCTCACAGAGTTACACTTATGTTTCGTGGAACAGTCCATTAACACTGTCTTTGGGGAAACTGAGAAGGGCTTCTTTGGATCACCATTGAGGCCTACGCTGATAAAGGAAATTTCATCCGTTCAAAACGTGAAAGAAGCTTTCTGAGAAATTCTTTCTGATCTGTGAGTTCATCTCACAGAGTTACAATCCTCGCCTCAAGAAGAAGTTTGCTAACACTCTTTCGTGGAATCTGCAAAGTGATATTGGAGCCTATAGGGGCCCATGGTGATAAAGGAAATGTCCTCATATAATAACTAAAGAGAAGCTTCTGAGAAACTGCATTACCATGTGTGAATGCAACTCACAGAGTTACACGTTTCTCTTCAGTGATCAGTTTGTTAGCATAGTTTTTCTGGAGATCTGCAATTAGATACTTCATAGCGCAATGAACATTACAGTGACAAAGGAAATATCCAGATGAAAACTAGAAAGAAGCTTTCTAGAAACTTCTTGGTGATGTGTGAATTCATCTCACAGAGTTACACTTATGTTTCGTGGAGCAGTCCATTAACACTGTCTTTGGGGAAACTGAGAAGGGCTTCTTTGGATCACATTGAGGCCTACGCTGATAAGGAAATTTATCCGTTCAAAACGTGAAAGAAGCTTTCTGAGAAACTTCTTTCTGATCTGTGAGTTCATCTCACAGAGTTACAACCTCTGCCTCAAGAAGAAGTTTGCTAACACTCTTTCTCGTAATCTGCAAAGTGATATTTGGGAGCCTATAGGGGCCCATGGTGATAAAGGAAATGTCCTCACATAATAACTAAAGAGAAGCTTTCTGAGAAACTGCATTACCATGTGTGAATGCAACTCACAGAGTTACACGTTTCTCTTCAGTGATCAGTTTGTTAGCACAGTTTTCTGGAGATCTGCAATTAGATACTTCATAGCGCAATGAACATTACAGTGACAAAGGAAATATCCAATGAAAACTAGAAAGAAGCTTTCTTAGAAACTTCTTGGTGATGTGTGAATTCATCTCACAGAGTTACACTTATGTTTCGTGGAGCAGTCCATTAACACTGTCTTTGGGGAAACTGAGAAGAGCTTCTTTGGATCACATTGAGGCCTACGCTGATAAAGGAAATTTCATCCGTTCAAAACGTGAAAGAAGCTTTCTGAGAAACTTCTTTCTGATCTGTGAGTTCATCTCACAGAGTTACAACTCTGCCTCAAGAAGAAGTTTGCTAACACTCTTTTCGTGGAATCTGCAAAGTGATATTTGGGAGCCTATAGGGGCCCATGGTGATAAAGGAAATGTCCTCACATAATAACTAAAGAGAAGCTTTCTGAGAACTGCATTACCATGTGTGAATGCAACTCACAAGTTACAAGTTTCTCTTCAGTGATCAGTTTGTTAGCACAGTTTTCTGGAGATCTGCAATTAGATACTTCATAGCGCAATGAACATTACAGTGACAAAGGAAATATCCACAGTGAAAACTAGAAGAAGCTTTCTTAGAAACTTCTTGTGATGTGTGAATTCATCTCACAGAGTTACACTTATGTTTCGTGGAGCAGTCCATTAACACTGTCTTTGGGGAAACTGAGAAGGCTTCTTTGGACACATTGAGGCCTACGCTGATAAAGGAAATTTCATCCGTTCAAAACGTGAAAGAAGCTTTCTGAGAAACTTCTTTCTGATCTGTGAGTTCATCTCACAGAGTTACAATCTCTGCCTCAAGAAGCAGTTTGCTAACACTCTTTCGTGGAATCTGCAAAGTGATATTTGGCAGCCTATTGGGGCCCATGGTGATAAAGGAATATCCTCATATAATAACTAAAGAGAAGCATTCTGAGAAACTGCATTGCCATGTGTGAATGCAACTCACAGAGTTACACGTTTCTCTTCAGTGATCAGTTTGTTAGCATAGTTTTCTGGAGATCTGCAATTAGATACTTCATAGCGCAATGAACATTACAGTGACAAAGGAAATATCCAGAGATGAAAACTAGAAAGAAGCTTTCATAGAAACTTCTTGGTGATGTGTGAATTCATCTCACAGAGTTACACTTATGTTTCGTGGAGCAGTCCATTAACACTGTCTTTGGGGAAACTGAGAAGGGCTTCTTTGGATCACATTGAGGCCTACGCTGATAAAGGAAATTTCATCCGTTCAAAACGTGAAGAAGCTTTCTGAGAAACTTCTTTCTGATCTGTGAGTTCATCTCACAGAGTTACAACCTCTGCCTCAAGAAGAAGTTTGCTAACACTCTTCTCGTCTAATCTGCAAAGTGATATTTGGGAGCCTATAGGGGCCCATGGTGATAAAGGAAATGTCCTCACATAATAACTAAAGAGAAGCTTTCTGAGAAACTGCATTACCATGTGTGAATGCAACTCACAAAGTTACACGTTTCTCTTCAGTGATCAGTTTGTTAACACAGTTTTCTGGAGATCTGCAATTAGATACTTCATAGCGCAATGAACATTACAGTGACAAAGGAAATATCCAGATGAAAACTAGAAAGAAGCTTTCTTAGAAACTTCTTGGTGATGTGTGAATTCATCTCACAGAGTTACACTTATGTTTCGTGGAGCAGTCCATTAACACTGTCTTTGGGGAAACTGAGAAGAGCTTCTTTGGATCACATTGAGGCCTACGCTGATAAAGGAAATTCATCCGTTCAAAACGTGAAAGAAGCTTTCTGAGAAACTTCTTTCTGATCTGTGAGTTCATCTCACAGAGTTACAATCTCTGCCTCAAGAAGAAGCAGTTTGCTAACACTCTTTTCGTGGAATCTGCAAAGTGATATTTGGGAGCCTATAGGGGCCCATGGTGATAAAGGAAATGTCCTCACATAATAACTAAAGAGAAGCTTTCTGAGAAACTGCATTACCATGTGTGAATGCAACTCACAGAGTTACACGTTTCTCTTCAGTGATCAGTTTGTTAGCACAGTTTTCTGGAATCTGCAATTAGATACTTCATAGCGCAATGAACATTACAGTGACAAAGGAAATATCCACAGTGAAACTAGAAGGAAGCTTTCTTAGAAACTTCTTGTGATGTGTGAATTCATCTCACAGAGTTACACTTATGTTTCGTGGACAGTCCATTAACACTGTCTTTGGGGAAACTGAGAAGGGCTTCTTTGGACCACATTGAGGCCTACGCTGATAAAGGAAATTTCATCCGTTCAAACGTGAAAGAAGCTTTCTGAGAAACTTCTTTCAGATCTGTGAGTTCATCTCACAGAGTTACAACCTCTGCCTCAAGAAGAAGTTTGCTAACACTCTTCTCGTCTAATCTGCAAAGTGATATTTGGGAGCCTATAGGGGCCCATGGTGATAAAGGAAATGTCCTCACATAATAACTAAAGAGAAGCTTTCTGAGAAACTGCATTACCATGTGTGAATGCAACTCACAAAGTTACACGTTTCTCTTCAGTGATCAGTTTGTTAACACAGTTTTCTGGAGATCTGCAATTAGATACTTCATAGCGCAATGAACATTACAGTGACAAAGGAAATATCCAGATGAAAACTAGAAAGAAGCTTTCATAGAAACTTCTTGGTGATGTGTGAATTCATCTCACAGAGTTACACTTATGTTTCGTGGAGCAGTCCATTAACACTGTCTTTGGGGAAACTGAGAAGGGCTTCTTTGGACCACATTGAGGCCTACGCTGATAAAGGAAATTTCATCCGTTCAAAACGTGAAAGAAGCTTTCTGAGAAACTTCTTTCTGATCTGTGAGTTCATCTCACAGAGTTACAACCTCTGCCTCAAGAAGAAGTTTGCTAACACTCTTCTCGTCTAGTCTGCAAAGTGATATTTGGGAGCCTATAGGGGCCCATGGTGATAAAGGAAATGTCCTCACATAATAACTAAAGAGAAGCTTTCTGAGAAACTGCATTACCATGTGTGAATGCAACTCACAGAGTTACACGTTTCTCTTCAGTGATCAGTTTGTTAGCACAGTTTTCTGGAGATCTGCAATTAGATACTTCATAGCGCAATGAACATTACAGTGACAAAGGAAATATCCAGATGAAAACTAGAAAGAAGCTTTCTTAGAAACTTCTTGGTGATGTGTGAATTCATCTCACAGAGTTACACTTATGTTTCGTGGAGCAGTCCATTAACACTGTCTTTGGGGAAACTGAGAAGAGCTTCTTTGGATCACATTGAGGCCTACGCTGATAAAGGAAATCATCCGTTCAAAACGTGAAAGAAGCTTTCTGAGAAACTTCTTTCTGATCTGTGAGTTCATCTCACAGAGTTACAATCTCTGCCTCAAGAAGCAGTTTGCTAACACTCTTTTCGTGGAATCTGCAAAGTGATATTTGGGAGCCTATAGGGGCCCATGGTGATAAAGGAAATCCTCACATAATAACTAAAGAGAAGCTTTCTGAGAAACTGCATTACCATGTGTGAATGCAACTCACAAAGTTACACGTTTCTCTTCAGTTATCAGTTTGTTAGCACAGTTTTCTGGAAATCTGCAATTAGATACTTCATAGCGCAATGAACATTACAGTGACAAAGGAAATATCCAGATGAAAACTAGAAAGAAGCTTTCATAGAAACTTCTTGGTGATGTGTGAATTCATCTCACAGAGTTACACTTATGTTTCGTGGAGCAGTCTATTAACACTGTCTTTGGGGAAACTGAGAAGGGCTTCTTTGGATCACATTGAGGCCTACGCTGATAAAGGAAATTTCATCCGTTCAAAACGTGAAAGAAGCTTTCTGAGAAACTTCTTTCTGATCTGTGAGTTCCTCTCACAGAGATACAACCTCTGCCTCAAGAAGAAGTTTGCTAACACTCTCTCGTCTAATCTGCAAAGTGATATTTGGGAGCCTATAGGGGCCCATGGTGATAAAGGAAATGTCCTCACATAATAACTAAAGAGAAGCTTTCTGAGAAACTGCATTTCCATGTGTGAATGCAACTCACAGAGTTACACGTTTCTCTTCAGTGATCAGTTTGTTAGCACAGTTTTCTGGAGATCTGCAATTAGATACTTCATAGCGCAATGAACATTACAGTGACAAAGGAAATATCCAGATGAAAACTAGAAAGAAGCTTTCTTAGAAACTTCTTGGTGATGTGTGAATTCATCTCACAGAGTTACACTTATGTTTCGTGGAACAGTCCATTAACACTGTCTTTGGGGAAACTGAGAAGGGCTTCTTTGGACCACATTGAGGCCTACGCTGATAAAGGAAATTTCATCCGTTCAAAACGTGAAAGAAGCTTTCTGAGAAACTTCTTTCTGATCTGTGAGTTCATCTCACAGAGTTACAACCTCTGCCTCAAGAAGCAGTTTGCTAACACTCTTTTCGTGGAATCTGCAAAGTGATATTTGGGAGCCTATAGGGGCCCATGGTGATAAAGGAAATATCCTCACATAATAACTAAAGAGAAGCTTTCTGAGAAACTGCACTGCCATGTGTGAATGCAACTCACAGAGTTACGCCATTGTTTTTTGCAGCCGTTTCTTAGGACTGTTTCCGTGGATTCCGAGAAGTGATATTTCAGATAGCTTTGAAGAATAGAAGGAAAAAGAAATATCCTCCAAGAGAAAGCAGAACCAAGCTTTCTGAGAAACTGCTTTGTGATATGTGAATTCATTTCACAGTGTTCTATCACCCTTTCTCGGGGGAGTTTCCTAGCACTCATATGAGGAATCTCAGATGTGATGTCTTGGATATCGTTGAATCGCATGCTGAATAAGGAACTATCCTCAGAGAAACCTGCAGAGAAGCCTTCTCAGAAACTTCTTTGTTGTGGGTGATTTCAGCCCACAGATGTCCATCATTGTTTCCACTGAGAAACTTGCTAGGAGAGTTTTCGCAGAATCTGCAATAGGACACACGGTGGCGCTCCAAGACCACAAATAACTTCGTCTTACTAAAGAAAGAAGCTTTCTGAGAAACCGCTTTGTGATGTGTGAATTCAACTCACTAAGTTGCAGCTGTATTTCGTGGGGCCGTGGCCTAGCCCTATTTGTGTGGAATCTGAGAACAGATATTCCCGAACCCTTTGAAAACAATGGGGCCAAGGGAAACATCTTCCACTAAAAATGAGAAAGAAGCTTACTGAGAAACTTCTTTCTGATCTGTGAGTTCATCTCACAGAGTTACAATCTCTGCCTCAAGAAGCAGTTTGCTAACACTCTTTTCGTGGAATCTGCAAAGTGATATTTGGCAGCCTATTGGGGCCCATGGTGATAAAGGAAATATCCTCACATAATAACTAAAGAGAAGCATTCTGAGAAACTGCATTGCCATGTGTGAATGCAACTCACAGAGTTACACGTTTCTCTTCAGTGATCAGTTTGTTAGCATAGCTTTCTGGAGATCTGCAATTAGATACTTCAGCGCAATGAACATTACAGTGACAAAGGAAATATCCTGAGATGAAAACTAGAAAGAAGCTTTCATAGAAACTTCTTGGTGATGTGTGAATTCATCTCACAGAGTTACACTTATGTTTCGTGGAGCAGTCTATTAACACTGTCTTTGGGGAAACTGAGAAGGGCTTCTTTGGATCACATTGAGGCCTACGCTGATAAAGGAAATTTCATCCGTTCAAAACGTGAAAGAAGCTTTCTGAGAAACTTCTTTCTGATCTGTGAGTTCCTCTCACAGAGATACAACCTCTGCCTCAAGAAGAAGTTTGCTAACACTCTTCTCGTCTAATCTGCAAAGTGATATTTGGGAGCCTATAGGGGCCCATGGTGATAAAGGAAATGTCCTCACATAATAACTAAAGAGAAGCTTTCTGAGAAACTGCATTACCATGTGTGAATGCAACTCACAAAGTTACACGTTTCTCTTCAGTGATCAGTTTGTTAACACAGTTTTCTGGAGATCTGCAATTAGATACTTCATAGCGCAATGAACATTACAGTGACAAAGGAAATATCCAGATGAAAAGTAGAAAGAAGCTTTCTTAGAAACTTCTTGGTGATGTGTGAATTCATCTCACAGAGTTACACTTATGTTTCGTGGAGCAGTCCATTAACACTGTCTTTGGGGAAACTGAGAAGAGCTTCTTTGGATCACATTGAGGCCTACGCTGATAAAGGAAATTTCATCCGTTCAAAACGTGAAAGAAGCTTTCTGAGAAACTTCTTTCTGATCTGTGAGTTCATCTCACAGAGTTACAATCTCTGCCTCAAGAAGCAGTTTGCTAACACTCTTTTCGCGGAATCTGCAAAGTGATATTTGGGAGCCTAT
>NW_022143659.1:0-283 GCF_007565055.1 Rhinopithecus roxellana
TCATTTATATCATGTATAACTCCCCAATGCAATCCCCCCTCCCCCCTCCCCCTCCCCATGATAGGCCCCAGTGCGTGATGTTCCCCTTCCCGAGTCCAAGTGATCTCATTGTTCAGTTCCCACCTATGAGTGAGAACATGCGGTGTTTGGTTTTCTGTTCTTGTGATAGTTTGCTAAGAATGATGGTTTCCAGCTGCATCCATGTCCCTACAAAGGACGCAAACTCATCCTTTTTTATGGCTGCATAGTATTCCATGGTGTATGTGCCACATTTTTAAAAGTT
>NW_022143660.1:0-15115 GCF_007565055.1 Rhinopithecus roxellana
TTCATCCGTTCAAAACGTGAAAAAGCTTTCTGAGAAACTTCTTTCTGATCTGTGAGTTCATCTCACAGAGTTACAACCTCTGCCTCAAGAAAGCGTTTGCTAACACTCTTTTCGTGGAATCTGCAAAGTGATATTGTGGGGATCCTATTGGGGCCGAAGGGTGATAAGGGAAATAATTCTCACATAATAACTAAAGAGAAGCTTTCTGAGAAACTGCAATTGCCATGTGTGAATGCAACTCACAGAGTTTACACGTTTTTCTCTTCATGTATCAGTTTAGTTAGCGACAGTTTTATGGAAATCTGCAATTAGATACTTCACATACGTCAATGAACATTACAGGTGACCAAGGAAATATCCACAGATGAAAACTAAGAAAGAAGCTTTCTTAGAAACTTCTTGGTGATGTGTGAATTCATCTCACAGAGTTACACTTATGTTTCGTGGAGCAGTCCATTAACACTGTCTTTGAGGAATCTGAGAAGGGCTTCTTTGGATCACATTGAGGCCTACGCTGATAAAGGAAATTTCATCCGTTCAAAACGTGAAAGAAGCTTTCTGAGAAACTTCTTTCTGATCTGTGAGTTCATCTCACAGAGTTACAACCTGCTGCCTCAAGAAAGCAGTTTGCTAACACTTCTTGTCGTGGAATCTGCAAAGTGATATTTGGAGCCTATTGGGGCCCATGGTGATAAGGGAAATATCCTCACATAATAACTAAAGAGAAGCTTTCTGAGAACTGCATTGCCATGTTGAATGCAACTCACAGAGTTACCGTTTCTCTTCGTGATTCGTTTGTTAGCACAGTTTTCTGGAAATCTGCAATTAGATACTTCATAAGCGCAATGAACATTACAGTGACAAAGGAAAATATCCACAGATGAAAACTAGAAAGAAGCTTTCTTAGAAACTTCTTGGTGATGTGTGAATTCATCTCACAGAGTTACACTTATGTTTCGTGGAGCAGTCCATTAACACTGTCTTTGAGGAATCTGAGAAGGGCTTCTTTGGATCACATTGAGGCCTACGCTGATAAAGGAAATTTCATCCGTTCAAAACGTGAAAGAAGCTTTCTGAGAAACTTCTTTCTGATCTGTGAGTTCATCTCACAGAGTTACAACCTCTGCCTCAAGAAGCAGTTTGCTAACACTCTTTTCGTGGAATCTGCAAAGTGATATTTGGGAGCCTATTGGGGCCCATGGTGATAAGGAAAATATCCTCACATAATAACTAAAGAGAAGCTTTCTGAGAAACTGCATTGCCATGTGTGAATGCAACTCACATAGTTACACGTTTCTCTTCTGTGATCTGTTTGTTAGCACAGTTTTCTGGAAATCTGCAATTAGATACTTCATAGCGCAATGAACATTACAGTGACAAAGGAATATCCACAGATGAAAACAAGAAAGAAGCTTTCTTAGAAACTTCTTGGTGATGTGTGAATTCATCTCACAGAGTTACACTTATGTTTCGTGGAGCAGTCCATTAACACTGTCTTTGAGGAATCTGAGAAGGGCTTCTTTGGATCACATTGAGGCCTACGCTGATAAAGGAAATTTCATCCGTTCAAAACGTGAAAGAAGCTTTCTGAGAAACTTCTTTCTGATCTGTGAGTTCATCTCACAGAGTTACAACCTCTGCCTCAAGAAGCAGTTTGCTAACACTCTTTTCGTGGAATCTGCAAAGTGATATTTGGGAGCCTATTGGGGCCCATGGTGATAAGGGAAATATCCTCACATAATAACTAAAGAGAAGCTTTCTGAGAAACTGCATTGCCATGTGTGAATGCAACTCACAGAGTTACACGTTTCTCTTCTGTGATCTGTTTGTTAGCACAGTTTTCTGGAAATCTGCAATTAGATACTTCATAGCGCAATGAACATTACAGTGACAAAGGAAATATCCACAGATGAAAACAAGAAAGAAGCTTTCTTAGAAACTTCTTGGTGATGTGTGAATTCATCTCACAGAGTTACACTTATGTTTCGTGGAGCAGTCCATTAACACTGTCTTTGAGGAATCTGAGAAGGGCTTCTTTGGATCACATTGAGGCCTACGCTGATAAAGGAAATTTCATCCGTTCAAAACGTGAAAGAAGCTTTCTGAGAAACTTCTTTCTGATCTGTGAGTTCATCTCACAGAGTTACAACCTCTGCCTCAAGAAGCAGTTTGCTAACACTCTTTTCGTGGAATCTGCAAAGTGATATTTGGGAGCCTATTGGGGCCCATGGTGATAAGGGAAATATCCTCACATAATAACTAAAGAGAAGCTTTCTGAGAAACTGCATTGCCATGTGTGAATGCAACTCACAGAGTTACACGTTTCTCTTCTGTGATCTGTTTGTTAGCACAGTTTTCTGGAAATCTGCAATTAGATACTTCATAGCGCAATGAACATTACAGTGACAAAGGAAATATCCACAGATGAAAACAAGAAAGAAGCTTTCTTAGAAACTTCTTGGTGATGTGTGAATTCATCTCACAGAGTTACACTTATGTTTCGTGGAGCAGTCCATTAACACTGTCTTTGAGGAATCTGAGAAGGGCTTCTTTGGATCACATTGAGGCCTACGCTGATAAAGGAAATTTCATCCGTTCAAAACGTGAAAGAAGCTTTCTGAGAAACTTCTTTCTGATCTGTGAGTTCATCTCACAGAGTTACAACCTCTGCCTCAAGAAGCAGTTTGCTAACACTCTTTTCGTGGAATCTGCAAAGTGATATTTGGGAGCCTATTGGGGCCCATGGTGATAAGGGAAATATCCTCACATAATAACTAAAGAGAAGCTTTCTGAGAAACTGCATTGCCATGTGTGAATGCAACTCACAGAGTTACACGTTTCTCTTCTGTGATCTGTTTGTTAGCACAGTTTTCTGGAAATCTGCAATTAGATACTTCATAGCGCAATGAACATTACAGTGACAAAGGAAATATCCACAGATGAAAACAAGAAAGAAGCTTTCTTAGAAACTTCTTGGTGATGTGTGAATTCATCTCACAGAGTTACACTTATGTTTCGTGGAGCAGTCCATTAACACTGTCTTTGAGGAATCTGAGAAGGGCTTCTTTGGATCACATTGAGGCCTACGCTGATAAAGGAAATTTCATCCGTTCAAAACGTGAAAGAAGCTTTCTGAGAAACTTCTTTCTGATCTGTGAGTTCATCTCACAGAGTTACAACCTCTGCCTCAAGAAGCAGTTTGCTAACACTCTTTTCGTGGAATCTGCAAAGTGATATTTGGGAGCCTATTGGGGCCCATGGTGATAAGGGAAATATCCTCACATAATAACTAAAGAGAAGCTTTCTGAGAAACTGCATTGCCATGTGTGAATGCAACTCACAGAGTTACACGTTTCTCTTCTGTGATCTGTTTGTTAGCACAGTTTTCTGGAAATCTGCAATTAGATACTTCATAGCGCAATGAACATTACAGTGACAAAGGAAATATCCACAGATGAAAACAAGAAAGAAGCTTTCTTAGAAACTTCTTGGTGATGTGTGAATTCATCTCACAGAGTTACACTTATGTTTCGTGGAGCAGTCCATTAACACTGTCTTTGAGGAATCTGAGAAGGGCTTCTTTGGATCACATTGAGGCCTACGCTGATAAAGGAAATTTCATCCGTTCAAAACGTGAAAGAAGCTTTCTGAGAAACTTCTTTCTGATCTGTGAGTTCATCTCACAGAGTTACAACCTCTGCCTCAAGAAGCAGTTTGCTAACACTCTTTTCGTGGAATCTGCAAAGTGATATTTGGGAGCCTATTGGGGCCCATGGTGATAAGGGAAATATCCTCACATAATAACTAAAGAGAAGCTTTCTGAGAAACTGCATTGCCATGTGTGAATGCAACTCACAGAGTTACACGTTTCTCTTCTGTGATCTGTTTGTTAGCACAGTTTTCTGGAAATCTGCAATTAGATACTTCATAGCGCAATGAACATTACAGTGACAAAGGAATATCCACAGATGAAAACAAGAAAGAAGCTTTCTTAGAAACTTCTTGGTGATGTGTGAATTCATCTCACAGAGTTACACTTATGTTTCGTGGAGCAGTCCATTAACACTGTCTTTGAGGAATCTGAGAAGGGCTTCTTTGGATCACATTGAGGCCTACGCTGATAAAGGAAATTTCATCCGTTCAAAACGTGAAAGAAGCTTTCTGAGAAACTTCTTTCTGATCTGTGAGTTCATCTCACAGAGTTACAACCTCTGCCTCAAGAAGCAGTTTGCTAACACTCTTTTCGTGGAATCTGCAAAGTGATATTTGGGAGCCTATTGGGGCCCATGGTGATAAGGGAAATATCCTCACATAATAACTAAAGAGAAGCTTTCTGAGAAACTGCATTGCCATGTGTGAATGCAACTCACAGAGTTACACGTTTCTCTTCTGTGATCTGTTTGTTAGCACAGTTTTCTGGAAATCTGCAATTAGATACTTCATAGCGCAATGAACATTACAGTGACAAAGGAAATATCCACAGATGAAAACAAGAAAGAAGCTTTCTTAGAAACTTCTTGGTGATGTGTGAATTCATCTCACAGAGTTACACTTATGTTTCGTGGAGCAGTCCATTAACACTGTCTTTGAGGAATCTGAGAAGGGCTTCTTTGGATCACATTGAGGCCTACGCTGATAAAGGAAATTTCATCCGTTCAAAACGTGAAAGAAGCTTTCTGAGAAACTTCTTTCTGATCTGTGAGTTCATCTCACAGAGTTACAACCTCTGCCTCAAGAAGCAGTTTGCTAACACTCTTTTCGTGGAATCTGCAAAGTGATATTTGGGAGCCTATTGGGGCCCATGGTGATAAGGGAAATATCCTCACATAATAACTAAAGAGAAGCTTTCTGAGAAACTGCATTGCCATGTGTGAATGCAACTCACAGAGTTACACGTTTCTCTTCTGTGATCTGTTTGTTAGCACAGTTTTCTGGAAATCTGCAATTAGATACTTCATAGCGCAATGAACATTACAGTGACAAAGGAAATATCCACAGATGAAAACAAGAAAGAAGCTTTCTTAGAAACTTCTTGGTGATGTGTGAATTCATCTCACAGAGTTACACTTATGTTTCGTGGAGCAGTCCATTAACACTGTCTTTGAGGAATCTGAGAAGGGCTTCTTTGGATCACATTGAGGCCTACGCTGATAAAGGAAATTTCATCCGTTCAAAACGTGAAAGAAGCTTTCTGAGAAACTTCTTTCTGATCTGTGAGTTCATCTCACAGAGTTACAACCTCTGCCTCAAGAAGCAGTTTGCTAACACTCTTTTCGTGGAATCTGCAAAGTGATATTTGGGAGCCTATTGGGGCCCATGGTGATAAGGGAAATATCCTCACATAATAACTAAAGAGAAGCTTTCTGAGAAACTGCATTGCCATGTGTGAATGCAACTCACAGAGTTACACGTTTCTCTTCTGTGATCTGTTTGTTAGCACAGTTTTCTGGAAATCTGCAATTAGATACTTCATAGCGCAATGAACATTACAGTGACAAAGGAAATATCCACAGATGAAAACAAGAAAGAAGCTTTCTTAGAAACTTCTTGGTGATGTGTGAATTCATCTCACAGAGTTACACTTATGTTTCGTGGAGCAGTCCATTAACACTGTCTTTGAGGAATCTGAGAAGGGCTTCTTTGGATCACATTGAGGCCTACGCTGATAAAGGAAATTTCATCCGTTCAAAACGTGAAAGAAGCTTTCTGAGAAACTTCTTTCTGATCTGTGAGTTCATCTCACAGAGTTACAACCTCTGCCTCAAGAAGCAGTTTGCTAACACTCTTTTCGTGGAATCTGCAAAGTGATATTTGGGAGCCTATTGGGGCCCATGGTGATAAGGGAAATATCCTCACATAATAACTAAAGAGAAGCTTTCTGAGAAACTGCATTGCCATGTGTGAATGCAACTCACAGAGTTACACGTTTCTCTTCTGTGATCTGTTTGTTAGCACAGTTTTCTGGAAATCTGCAATTAGATACTTCATAGCGCAATGAACATTACAGTGACAAAGGAAATATCCACAGATGAAAACAAGAAAGAAGCTTTCTTAGAAACTTCTTGGTGATGTGTGAATTCATCTCACAGAGTTACACTTATGTTTCGTGGAGCAGTCCATTAACACTGTCTTTGAGGAATCTGAGAAGGGCTTCTTTGGATCACATTGAGGCCTACGCTGATAAAGGAAATTTCATCCGTTCAAAACGTGAAAGAAGCTTTCTGAGAAACTTCTTTCTGATCTGTGAGTTCATCTCACAGAGTTACAACCTCTGCCTCAAGAAGCAGTTTGCTAACACTCTTTTCGTGGAATCTGCAAAGTGATATTTGGGAGCCTATTGGGGCCCATGGTGATAAGGGAAATATCCTCACATAATAACTAAAGAGAAGCTTTCTGAGAAACTGCATTGCCATGTGTGAATGCAACTCACAGAGTTACACGTTTCTCTTCTGTGATCTGTTTGTTAGCACAGTTTTCTGGAAATCTGCAATTAGATACTTCATAGCGCAATGAACATTACAGTGACAAAGGAAATATCCACAGATGAAAACAAGAAAGAAGCTTTCTTAGAAACTTCTTGGTGATGTGTGAATTCATCTCACAGAGTTACACTTATGTTTCGTGGAGCAGTCCATTAACACTGTCTTTGAGGAATCTGAGAAGGGCTTCTTTGGATCACATTGAGGCCTACGCTGATAAAGGAAATTTCATCCGTTCAAAACGTGAAAGAAGCTTTCTGAGAAACTTCTTTCTGATCTGTGAGTTCATCTCACAGAGTTACAACCTCTGCCTCAAGAAGCAGTTTGCTAACACTCTTTTCGTGGAATCTGCAAAGTGATATTTGGGAGCCTATTGGGGCCCATGGTGATAAGGGAAATATCCTCACATAATAACTAAAGAGAAGCTTTCTGAGAAACTGCATTGCCATGTGTGAATGCAACTCACAGAGTTACACGTTTCTCTTCTGTGATCTGTTTGTTAGCACAGTTTTCTGGAAATCTGCAATTAGATACTTCATAGCGCAATGAACATTACAGTGACAAAGGAAATATCCACAGATGAAAACAAGAAAGAAGCTTTCTTAGAAACTTCTTGGTGATGTGTGAATTCATCTCACAGAGTTACACTTATGTTTCGTGGAGCAGTCCATTAACACTGTCTTTGAGGAATCTGAGAAGGGCTTCTTTGGATCACATTGAGGCCTACGCTGATAAAGGAAATTTCATCCGTTCAAAACGTGAAAGAAGCTTTCTGAGAAACTTCTTTCTGATCTGTGAGTTCATCTCACAGAGTTACAACCTCTGCCTCAAGAAGCAGTTTGCTAACACTCTTTTCGTGGAATCTGCAAAGTGATATTTGGGAGCCTATTGGGGCCCATGGTGATAAGGGAAATATCCTCACATAATAACTAAAGAGAAGCTTTCTGAGAAACTGCATTGCCATGTGTGAATGCAACTCACAGAGTTACACGTTTCTCTTCTGTGATCTGTTTGTTAGCACAGTTTTCTGGAAATCTGCAATTAGATACTTCATAGCGCAATGAACATTACAGTGACAAAGGAAATATCCACAGATGAAAACAAGAAAGAAGCTTTCTTAGAAACTTCTTGGTGATGTGTGAATTCATCTCACAGAGTTACACTTATGTTTCGTGGAGCAGTCCATTAACACTGTCTTTGAGGAATCTGAGAAGGGCTTCTTTGGATCACATTGAGGCCTACGCTGATAAAGGAAATTTCATCCGTTCAAAACGTGAAAGAAGCTTTCTGAGAAACTTCTTTCTGATCTGTGAGTTCATCTCACAGAGTTACAACCTCTGCCTCAAGAAGCAGTTTGCTAACACTCTTTTCGTGGAATCTGCAAAGTGATATTTGGGAGCCTATTGGGGCCCATGGTGATAAGGGAAATATCCTCACATAATAACTAAAGAGAAGCTTTCTGAGAAACTGCATTGCCATGTGTGAATGCAACTCACAGAGTTACACGTTTCTCTTCTGTGATCTGTTTGTTAGCACAGTTTTCTGGAAATCTGCAATTAGATACTTCATAGCGCAATGAACATTACAGTGACAAAGGAAATATCCACAGATGAAAACAAGAAAGAAGCTTTCTTAGAAACTTCTTGGTGATGTGTGAATTCATCTCACAGAGTTACACTTATGTTTCGTGGAGCAGTCCATTAACACTGTCTTTGAGGAATCTGAGAAGGGCTTCTTTGGATCACATTGAGGCCTACGCTGATAAAGGAAATTTCATCCGTTCAAAACGTGAAAGAAGCTTTCTGAGAAACTTCTTTCTGATCTGTGAGTTCATCTCACAGAGTTACAACCTCTGCCTCAAGAAGCAGTTTGCTAACACTCTTTTCGTGGAATCTGCAAAGTGATATTTGGGAGCCTATTGGGGCCCATGGTGATAAGGGAAATATCCTCACATAATAACTAAAGAGAAGCTTTCTGAGAAACTGCATTGCCATGTGTGAATGCAACTCACAGAGTTACACGTTTCTCTTCTGTGATCTGTTTGTTAGCACAGTTTTCTGGAAATCTGCAATTAGATACTTCATAGCGCAATGAACATTACAGTGACAAAGGAAATATCCACAGATGAAAACAAGAAAGAAGCTTTCTTAGAAACTTCTTGGTGATGTGTGAATTCATCTCACAGAGTTACACTTATGTTTCGTGGAGCAGTCCATTAACACTGTCTTTGAGGAATCTGAGAAGGGCTTCTTTGGATCACATTGAGGCCTACGCTGATAAAGGAAATTTCATCCGTTCAAAACGTGAAAGAAGCTTTCTGAGAAACTTCTTTCTGATCTGTGAGTTCATCTCACAGAGTTACAACCTCTGCCTCAAGAAGCAGTTTGCTAACACTCTTTTCGTGGAATCTGCAAAGTGATATTTGGGAGCCTATTGGGGCCCATGGTGATAAGGGAAATATCCTCACATAATAACTAAAGAGAAGCTTTCTGAGAAACTGCATTGCCATGTGTGAATGCAACTCACAGAGTTACACGTTTCTCTTCTGTGATCTGTTTGTTAGCACAGTTTTCTGGAAATCTGCAATTAGATACTTCATAGCGCAATGAACATTACAGTGACAAAGGAAATATCCACAGATGAAAACAAGAAAGAAGCTTTCTTAGAAACTTCTTGGTGATGTGTGAATTCATCTCACAGAGTTACACTTATGTTTCGTGGAGCAGTCCATTAACACTGTCTTTGAGGAATCTGAGAAGGGCTTCTTTGGATCACATTGAGGCCTACGCTGAGAAAGGAAATTTCATCCGTTCAAAACGTGAAAGAAGCTTTCTGAGAAACTTCTTTCTGATCTGTGAGTTCATCTCACAGAGTTACAACCTCTGCCTCAAGAAGCAGTTTGCTAACACTCTTTTCTTGGAATCTGCAAAGGGTTATTTGGGAGCCTATTGGGGCCCATGGTGATAAAGGAAATATCCTCACATAATAACTAAAGAGAAGCTTTCTGAGAAACTGCATTGCCATGTGTTGAATGCAACTCACAGAGTTAAACGGTTCTCTTCTGTGATCTGTTTGTTAGCACAGTTTTCTGGAAATCTGCAATTAGATACTTCATAGCGCAATGAACATTACAGTGACAAAGGAATATCCACAGATGAAAACAAGAAAGAAGCTTTCTTAGAAACTTCTTGTGATGTGTGAATTCATCTCACAGAGTTACACTTATGTTTCGTGGAGCAGTCCATTAACACTGTCTTTGAGGAATCTGAGAAGGGCTTCTTTGGATCACATTGAGGCCTACGCTGATAAAGGAAATTTCATCCGTATCAAAACGTGGAAAGAAGCTTTCTTGAGAAACTTCTTTCTGATCTGTGAGTTCATCTCACAGAGTTACAACCTCTGCCTCAAGAAGCAGTTTGCTAACACTCTTTTCGTGGAATCTGCAAAGTGATATTTGGGAGCCTATTGGGGCCCATGGTGATAAGGGAAATATCCTCACATAATAACTAAAGAGAAAGCTTTCTGAGAAAACTGCATTGCCATGTGTGAATGCAACTCACAGAGTTACACGTTTCTCTTCTGTGATCTGTTTGTTAACACAGTTTTCTGGAAATCTGCAATTAGATACTTCATAGCGCAATGAACATTACAGTGACAGAGGAAATATCCACAGATGAAACAAGAAAGAAGCTTTCTTAGAAAACTTCTTGGTGATGTGTGAATTCATCTCACAGAGTTACACTTAATGGTTTTCGTGGAGCAGTCCATTACACTGTCTTTGAGGAATCTGAGAAGGGCCTTCTTTGGATCACATTGAGGCCTACGCTGATAAAGGAAATTTCATCCGTTCAAAACGTGAAAGAAGCTTTCTGAGAAACTCTTTCTGATCTGTGAGTTCATCTCACAGAGTTACAACCTCTGCCTCAAGAAGCAGTTTGCTAACACTCTTTCGTGGAATCTGCAAAGTGATATTGGGAGCCTATTGGGGCCCATGGTGATAAGGGAAATATCCTCACATAATAACTAAAGAGAAGCTTTCTGAGAAACTGCATTGCCATGTGTGAATGCAACTCACAGAGTTACACGTTTCTCTCTGTGATCTTGTTTGTTAGCACAGTTTCTGGAAATCTGCAATTAGATACTTCATAGCGGCAATGAACATTACAGTGACAAAGGAAATATCCACAGATGAAAACAAGAAAGAAGCTTTCTTAGAACCTTCTTGGTGATGTGTGAATTCATCTCACAGAGTTAGCACTAGTATTGTTCGTGGAGCATGTCCATTAACACTGTCTTTGAGGAATCATGAGAAAGGGACTTGCTTTGGATCACATTGAGGCCTGACGCTGATAAAGGAAATTTTCATCCAGTTCAAAACGTGGAAAGAAGCTTTCTGAGAAAGACTTCTTTCGATCTATGTGAGTGCATCTCACAGAGATATACAACCTCTGCCTCAAGAAGCAGTTTGCTAACACTCTTTTCGTGGAATCTGCCAAAGTGATATTTGGGGAGCCTATTGAGGGGCCCATGGTGATAAGGGAAATATACCTCACATATAACTAAAAGAGAGCTTTCTGAGAAGAAACTGCATTGCCATGTGTGCATGCAGACTCACAGAGTTACACGTTTCTCTCTGTGATCAGTTTGTTAGCACAGTTTTCTGGAAATCTGCAATTAGATACTTCATAGCGCAATGAACATTACAGTGACAAAGGAAATATCCACAGATGAAAACAGAAGAAGCTTTCTTAGAAACTTCTTGGTGATGTGTGAATTCATCTCACAGAGTTACACTTATGTTTCGTGGAGCAGTCCATTAACACTGTCTTTGAGGAATCTGAGAAGGGCTTCTTTGGATCACATTGAGGCCTACGCTGATAAAGGAAATTTCATCCGTTCAAAACGTGAAAGAAGCTTTCTGAGAAACTTCTTTCTGATCTGTGAGTTCATCTCACAGAGTTACAACCTCTGCCTCAAGAAGCAGTTTGCTAACACTCTTTTCGTGGAATCTGCAAAGTGATATTTGGGAGCCTATTGGGGCCCATGGTGATAAGGAAATATCCTCACATAATAACTAAAGAGAAGCTTTCTGAGAAACTGCATTGCCATGTGTGAATGCAACTCACAGAGTTACACGTTTCTCTTCTGATCAGTTTGTTAGCACAGTTTTCTGGAAATCTGCAATTAGATACTTCATAGCGCAATGAACATTACAGTGACAAAGGAAATATCCACAGATGAAAACAGAAAGAAGCTTTCTAGAAACTTCTTGGTGATGTGTGAATTCATCTCACAGAGTTACACTTATGTTTCGTGGAGCAGTCCATTAACACTGTCTTTGAGGAATCTGAGAAGGGCTTCTTTGGATCACATTGAGGCCTACGCTGATAAAGGAAATTTCATCCGTTCAAAACGTGAAAGAAGCTTTCTGAGAAACTTCTTTCTGATCTGTGAGTTCATCTCACAGAGTTACAACCTCTGCCTCAAGAAGCAGTTTGCTAACACTCTTTTCGTGGAATCTGCAAAGTGATATTTGGGAGCCTATTGGGGCCCATGGTGATAAGGAAATATCCTCACATAATACTAAAGAGAAGCTTTCTGAGAAACTGCATTGCCATGTGTGAATGCAACTCACAGAGTTACACGTTTTCTTCAGTGATCAGTTTGTTAGCACAGTTTTCTGGAAATCTGCAATTAGATACTTCATAGCGCAATGAACATTACAGTGACAAAGGAAATATCCACAGATGAAAACAAGAAAGAAGCTTTCTTAGAAACTTCTTGGTGATGTGTGAATTCATCTCACAGAGTTACACTTATGTTTCGTGGAGCAGTCCATTAACACTGTCTTTGAGGAATCTGAGAAGGGCTTCTTTGGATCACATTGAGGCCTACGCTGATAAAGGAAATTTCATCCGTTCAAAACGTGAAAGAAGCTTTCTGAGAAACTTCTTTCTGATCTGTGAGTTCATCTCACAGAGTTACAACCTCTGCCTCAAGAAGCAGTTTGCTAACACTCTTTTCGTGGAATCTGCAAAGTGATATTTGGGAGCCTATTAGGGCCCATGGTGATAAGGAAATATCCTCACATAATAACTAAAGAGAAGCTTTCTGAGAAACTGCATTGCCATGTGTGAATGCAACTCACAGAGTTACACGTTTCTCTTATGTGATCTGTTTGTTAGCACAGTTTTCTGGAAATCTGCAATTAGATACTTCATAGCGCAATGAACATTACAGTGACAAAGGAATATCCACAGATGAAAACAAGAAAGAAGCTTTCTTAGAAACTTCTTGGTGAGTGTGAATTCATCTCACAGAGTTACACTTATGTTTCGTGGAGCAGTCCATTAACACTGTCTTTGAGGAATCTGAGAAGGGCTTCTTTGGATCACATTGAGGCCTACGCTGATAAAGGAAATTTCATCCGTTCAAAACGTGAAAGAAGCTTTCTGAGAAACTTCTTTCTGATCTGTGAGTTCATCTCACAGAGTTACAACCTCTGCCTCAAGAAGCAGTTTGCTAACACTCTTTTCGTGGAATCTGCAAAGTGATATTTGGGAGCCTATTGGGGCCCATGGTGATAAGGAAATATCCTCACATAATAACTAAAGAGAAGCTTTCTGAGAAACTGCATTGCCATGTGTGAATGCAACTCACAGAGTTACACGTTTCTCTTCAGTGATCAGTTTGTTAGCACAGTTTTCTGGAAATCTGCAATTAGATACTTCATAGCGCAATGAACATTACAGTGACAAAGGAAATATCCACAGATGAAAATCAGAAAGAAGCTTTCTTAGAAACTTCTTGGTGATGTGTGAATTCATCTCACAGAGTTACACTTATGTTTCGTGGAGCAGTCCATTAACACTGTCTTTGAGGAATCTGAGAAGGGCTTCTTTGGATCACATTGAGGCCTACGCTGATAAAGGAATTTCATCCGTTCAAAACGTGAAAGAAGCTTTCTGAGAAACTTCTTTCTGATCTGTGAGTTCATCTCACAGAGTTACAACCTCTGCCTCAAGAAGCAGTTTGCTAACACTCTTTTCGTGGAATCTGCAAAGTGATATTTGGGAGCCTATTGGGGCCCATGGTGATAAGGAAATATCCTCACATAATAACTAAAGAGAAGCTTTCTGAGAAACTGCATTGCCATGTGTGAATGCAACTCACAGAGTTACACGTTTCTCTTCTGTGATCAGTTTGTTAGCACAGTTTTCTGGAAATCTGCAATTAGATACTTCATAGCGCAATGAACATTACAGTGACAGAGGAAATATCCACAGATGAAACAAGAAAGAAGCTTTCTTAGAAACTTCTTGGTGATGTGTGAATTCATCTCACAGAGTTACACTTATGTTTCGTGGAGCAGTCCATTAACACTGTCTTTGAGGAATCTGAGAAGGGCTTCTTTGGATCACATTGAGGCCTACGCTGATAAAGGAAATTTCATCCGTTCAAAACGTGAAAGAAGCTTTCTGAGAAACTTCTTTCTGATCTGTGAGTTCATCTCACAGAGTTACAACCTCTGCCTCAAGAAGCAGTTTGCTAACACTCTTTTCGTGGAATCTGCAAAGTGATATTTGGGAGCCTATTGGGGCCCATGGTGATAAGGAAATATCCTCACATAATAACTAAAGAGAAGCTTTCTGAGAAACTGCATTGCCATGTGTGAATGCAACTCACAGAGTTACACGTTTCTCTTCTGATCTGTTTGTTAGCACAGTTTTCTGGAAAATCTGCAATTAGATACTTCATAGCGCAATGAACATTACAGTGACAAAGGAAATATCCACAGATGAAAACAAGAAAGAAGCTTTCTTAGAAACTTCTTGGTGATGTGTGAATTCATCTCACAGAGTTACACTTATGTTTCGTGGAGCAGTCCATTAACACTGTCTTTGAGGAATCTGAGAAGGGCTTCTTTGGATCACATTGAGGCCTACGCTGATAAAGGAAATTTCATCCGTTCAAAACGTGAAAGAAGCTTTCTGAGAAACTTCTTTCTGATCTGTGAGTTCATCTCACAGAGTTACAACCTCTGCCTCAAGAAGCAGTTTGCTAACACTCTTTTCGTGGAATCTGCAAAGTGATATTTGGGAGCCTATTGGGGCCCATGGTGATAAGGAAATATCCTCACATAATAACTAAAGAGAAGCTTTCTGAGAAACTGCATTGCCATGTGTGAATGCAACTCACAGAGTTACACGTTTCTCTTCAGTGATCTGTTTGTTAGCACAGTTTTCTGGAAATCTGCAATTAGATACTTCATAGCGCAATGAACATTACAGTGACAAAGGAAATATCCACAGATGAAAACAAGAAAGAAGCTTTCTTAGAAACTTCTTGGTGATGTGTGAATTCATCTCACAGAGTTACACTTATGTTTCGTGGAGCAGTCCATTAACACTGTCTTTGAGGAATCTGAGAAGGGCTTCTTTGGATCACATTGAGGCCTACGCTGATAAAGGAAATTTCATCCGTTCAAAACGTGAAAGAAGCTTTCTGAGAAACTTCTTTCTGATCTGTGAGTTCATCTCACAGAGTTACAACCTCTGCCTCAAGAAGCAGTTTGCTAACACTCTTTTCGTGGAATCTGCAAAGTGATATTTGGGAGCCTATTGGGGCCCATGGTG
>NW_022143661.1:0-18233 GCF_007565055.1 Rhinopithecus roxellana
GTTGGGAGCTATTGGGGCCCATGGTGATAAAGGAATTATCCTCACATAATAACTAAAGAGAAGCTTTGTGAGAAACTGGCATTGCCATGTGGAATGCAACTAACGAGAGGTCACAGTTCTCTTCGTGGATCTAGTTTGTTAGCAGTTTTCTGAAATCTGCAATGTCAGATACTTCAGCGCAATGAAAACATTACAGTGACAAAGGAAATATTCACAGAGTGAAAACTAGAAAGAAGCTTTCTTAGAAACTTCTGGTGATGTGTGAATCATCTCACCGAGTTTACACTATGTTTCGTGGAGCAGTCCATTAACACTGTCTTTGGGGAATCTGAGAAGGGCTTCTTTGGATCACATTGAGGCCTACGCTGTAAAGGAAAATTTTCATCCGTTCAAAAGTGAAAGAAAGCTTTCTGAGAGAAACTTCTTCTGATCTGTGGTTCATTCTCCACAGACGTTACAACCTCTGCCTTAAGAAGCAGTTTGCTAACATCTTTTCGTGGAATCTGCAAAGTGATATTGGGAGCCTATGAGGCCATGGTATAAAGGGAAATTATCCCATAAATAACTAAGAGACAGCTTGTGAGAAACTGCATTGCCATGTGTGAATTGCAAACTCACAGCGTTACACGTTTCTTCTTCAGTGATCAGTTGTTAGCACAGTTTCTGGAAATATGCAATTAGATACTTCAAAGCGCAATGAAATTACAGTGTGACAAAGGAAAATTTCCACAGATGAAAAACTAGAAAGAAGCTTTATTAGAAACTTCTTGGTGATGTGTGAATCATCTACACAGAGTTACCTTATGTTGTAGGAGCAGTCCATTAACACGTGTCTTTGGGGAATTGAGAAGGGTCTTTGGATACATGAGGCTACGCGGATAAAGGAAAAATTTCATCCAGTTCAAAACGTGAAAGAAGCTTTTGAGAATTTTTGATCGTGAGTTCATTCACAGAGTTACAACTCTGCTTAAGAAAGTTTGCTAACACTTTTCGTGCTGGAATCGCAAAGTGATATTGGGAGCCTATTGAGGCCCATGGTGATTAAAGGAAAATCCTCAATAATAACTAGAGAAGCTTTCTGAGAACTGCATTGCCATGTGTGAATGAACTAACAGAGTAACACTGTTTCTCTTCAGTGATTCGTTTGTTAGCACAGTTTTTCTGGAAATCTGCAGTTAGATACTTCAATAGCGCAAATGAACTAAAGTGCACAAAGGAATATTCCACAGATGAAAACTAGAAAGAAGCTTTCTTAGAAAACTTCTTGGGTGGTGTGGATCATCTCACAAGTTACACTTATGTTTCGTGGAGCAGCATTAACACTGTCTTTGAGGAAACTGAGAAGGCTCTGTGGTCAATTGAGCTACGGCTGATAAAGGAACTTTATCCGTTCAAAACGTGAAAGAAGCTTCTGAGAAACTTCTTTCTGATCTGTGAGTTCATCTCACAGAGTTACAACCTCCTGCCAAGAAGCAGTTGCAACACTTTTGGTGGAATCTGCAAAGTTGATATTTGGGAGCTATGGGCCAGGGATAAAGGAAATTATCCTACATAATAACTAAGAGAAGCTTTGTGGAAACTGCATTGCCATTGTGGTGAATGAACTCACAGAGTTACACGTTCTCTCTTCAGGTGACAGTTTGTTAAGCACAGTTTTCTGGAAATCTGCCAATAGATACTTCATAGCAGCAATGAAATTACAGTGAGGAAAGGAAATTTCCACAGATGAAACTAGAAGAAAAGCTTTCTTAGAACTTCTTGGGATGTGTGAATTCATCTCACAGAGTTACACTATGTTTCGTGGAGCAGTCATAACACTGTCTTTGGGGAATCTGAGGAAGGGCTTCTTTGGATCACATGAGGCTCACGCTGTGATAAAGGAAATTTCATCCGTTCAAAACGTGGAAAGAAGCTTTCTGAGAAACTTCTTTCTGATCGTGAGTTCATATCACAGAGTTACAACCTTCCTCAAGAGCAGTTTGCTAACACTCTTTTCGTGGAATTGCAAAGTGATATTGGGAGCTATGGGGCCCATGGTGATAAAGGAAATATCCTCACATAATAATAAAGAGAAGCTTCTGAGAAACGCATGCCTGTGTGTAATGCAACTCACAGAGTTACACGTTTCCCTTCAGTGATCAGTGTTAGCACAGTTTTCTGGAAATCTGCAATTAGATACTTCATAGCGCAATGAACATTACAGTGACAAAGGAAAATTCCACAGATGAAAACTAGGAAAGAAGCTTTCTTAGAACTCTTGGTGATGTGTGAATTTCATCTTCACAGAGTTACACTTATGTTTCGTGGAGCAGTCCATTAACACTGCTCTTTGGGGAAACTGAGAAGGGCTTCTTTGGATCACTTGAGGCCTACGCTGATGAGAAAAGGAAATTCATCCGTTCAAAACGTGAAAGAAGCTTTTCTGAGAAAACTTCTTTCTGATCTGTGAGTTCATCTCACAGAGTTACAACCTCTGCCTCAAGAAGCAGTTTGCTAACACTTTTTGGTGGAATCTGCAAAGTGATATTTGGGGCCTATGGGCCCATGGTTGATAAAGGAATTATCCTCACATAATAACAAGGAGAAGCTTTTGAAGAAACTGGCTTGCCATGTGTGAATGCAAATACACAGAGTTACACGTTTCTCTTCAGTTGATAAGTTTGTTAGCACATTTTCTGGAAATCTGCCAATTAGATACTTCACAGCGCAAGACATTACAGTGACAAAGGAAATATTCACAGATGAAAATAGAAAGAAGCTTTCTTAGAAAAACTTTGGTGATGTGGAATCATCTCACAGAGTTACACTATGTTTCTGGAGCCAGTCCATTAACACGTTCTTGGGGGAATCTGAGAAGGGTTCTTTGGATCACATTGAGGCCTACGGCTGATAAAGGAAATTTCATCCGTCTCAAAACGTTGAAAGAAGGTTTGAGAAACTTCTTTCTGATCTGTGAGTTCATCTCACAGAGTTACAACCTCTGCCTCAAGAAGCAGTTTGCTAACAATCTTTTCGTGGAATCTGCAAAGTGATATTTGGGAGGCCTATTGGGGGCCCATGGTGATAGGGAAATATTATCCTCAACATATAAACTAAAGAGAAGCTTTGAGAAACTGCATTGCCAGGTGTGAATGCAACTCAAGAGTTACACGTTTCTTTCAGTGATAGTTTGTTAGCACAGTTTTCTGGAAATCTGCAATTAGATCTTCATAGCGCAATGACATTACAGTGACAAAGGAATATCCACAGATGAAAACTAGAAAGAAGCTTTCTTGAAAACTTCTTGGTGAGTGTGAATTCATCTCACAGGAGTTACACTTAGTTTCGTGGAAAGCAGTCAATAACACTGTCTTGGGGAAACTGAGAAGGGCTTCTTTGGATCACATTGAGGCCTACGCTGAAAAGGAAATTTCATCCGTTAAAACGTGAAAGAAGCTTCTGAGAAAACTTCTTTCTGATTGTGAGTTCATCTCACAGAGTACAACTCTGCCTTAAGAAGCAGTTTGCTAACACTTTTTGGGGAATCTGCAAAGTGATATTTGGGAGCTATTGTGGGCCCATGGTGATAAAGGAATATCACTCACATAATAACTAAGGAGAAGCTTTCTGAGAAACTGCATTGCATGTGTGATGCACTCACAGAGTTAAGTTTCTCTTTCAGTGATCAGTTTGTAGCACAGTTTTCTGGAAATCTGCAATTAGATACTTCATCAGCGCAAACTGACAATTACAGTGAAAAGGAAATTCCACAGAATGAAAACTAGAAGGAAGCTCTTAGAAACTTCTGGTGATGTGTGAATTCATCTCACAGAGTACATTATGTTCGTGGAGCAGTCCATGACCACTGTCTTTGAGGAAATCTGAGAAGGGTTCTTTGGAACATGAGGCCTACGCTGATTAAAGGAAACTTCATCCGTTCAAAACGTGAAAGAAGCTTTCTGAGAACTTCTTTCGATTGGGAGTTCATTCACAGAGTTACAACCTGCCTCAGAAGCAGTTGTGCTAAACACGCTGTGTGGAATCTGCAAAGTGATAATTGGGAGCCTATTGGGGCCCCATGGTGATAAAGCAAATATCCTACATAATAACTAAAGAGAAGCTTTCTGAGAAACTGCATGCCATGTGTGAAGCAACTCACAGAGTTACACGTTTCTCTTCAGTGATCAGTTTGTTAGCAAGTTTCTGGAAACTGCAATTAGATATCATAGCGCAATAACATTACAGTGCAAAGGAAATTTCCACAGATGAAAAACTAGAAAGAAGCTTTCTTAGAAATTCTTGGTGATGTGTGAATTCATCTCACAGAGTTACACTTATGTTCGTGGAGCAGTCCATTAACACTTCTTTGGGGGAAACTGAGAAGGGCTTCTTTGGATCACATTGGGCCTACGCTGGAAAGGAAATTTCATCCGTTCAAAACGTGAAAGAAGCTTCTGAGAAACTCTTTCTGATCTGTGAGTTCATCTCACAGAGTTACAACCTCTGCCTTAAGAAAGCAGTTTGCTAACAACCTTTGTGGAATCTGCAAAGTGATATTTGGGAGCCTATTGAGGCCCATGGTGATAAAGGATTATCCTCACATAATAACAAGGAGAAGCTTTGTGAGAGAAACTGCTTGCATGTGTGAATGCAACTCACAGGTTACACGTTCTCTCTCAGTGATCAGTTGTTAGCACAGTTTTCTGGAAATCGCATTAATACTTCTCAGCGCAATGAAATTACAGTGGAAGAAGGAAATTCCACAGTAGATGAAAACTAGAAGAAGCTTCTTAGAAACTTCTTGGTGATGTGTGAATCATCTCACAGAGTTACATTATGTTTCGGGAGCAGTCCATTAACACTGTCTTTGGGGAATATGAGAAGGGCTTCTTGGATCACATTGAGGCCTACGCTGATAAAGGAAATTTCATCGTTCAAAACGTGAAAAGAAGCTTTCTGAGAAACTTCTTTCTGATCTGTGAGTTCATCTCACAGAGTTACAACCTCTGCCTCAAAAAGCAGTTGCTAACACTCTTTCTTGGAATCTGCAAAGTGATATTTGGGAGCCTATTGGGGCCCATGGTGATAAAGGAAATCCTCACATAATAACTAAAGAGAAGCTTTGTGAGAAACTGCATTGCCATGTGTGAATGCAACTTCAGAGTTACACGTTTCTCTTCAGTGATCAGTTGTTAGCACAGTTTTGGAAATCTGAATTAGATACTTCAAGCGCAATGAAGCATTAACAGTGACAAAGGATAATCCACAGATGAAAAACTAGAAAGAAGCTTTCTTAAGAAACTTCTTGGTGATTGTGTGAATTCATCTCACAGAGTTACACTTATGTTCGTGGAGCAGTCCATTAAACACTGTCTTTGGGGAAATTGAGAAGGGCTTCTTTGGATCACATTGAGGCCTACGTGGAAAGGAAATTTCATCCGTTCAAAACGTGAAAGAAGCTTTCTGAGAAACTTCTTTCTGATCTGTGCGTTATCTCACAGAGTTACAACCTCTGCCTAAAGCAGTTTGCTAACACTTTTTGGTGGAATCTGCAAAGTGATATTGGGAGCCTATTGGGCCCATGGTGATAAAGGAATTATCCTCACATAATAACTAAGAGAGAGCTTCTGAGAAACTGCATTGCCATTGTGTGGAATGCAACTCACCAGAGTTACACGTTTCTCTTCAGTGATCGTTGTTAGCACAGTTTTCTGGAAAATCTGCAATTAGATACTTCACAGCGCAATGAAATTTACAGTGACAAAGGAAATTTCCACAGATGAAAACTAGAAAGGAAGCTTCTTAGAAACTTCTTGGTGATGTGTGAATTCATCTCACAGAGTTACACTTATGTTTCGTGGAGCAGTCCATTAACACTGTCTTTGGGGAAATCTGAGAAGGGCTTCTTTGGATCCACATTGAGGCCTACGCTGATAAGGAAATTCATCCGTTCAAAAACGTGAAAGAAAAGCTTTTGAGAAGGAAACTTCTTTCTGATCTGTGAGTTCATCTCACAGGTTACAACCTCTGCCTCAAGAAGCGTTTGCTAACACGCTTTTGTGGAATCTGCAAAGTGATAATTGGGAGCATTGGGGCCCATGGTGATAAAGAAATATCCTCACATAATAACTAAAGAGAAGCTTCTGAGAACTGCATTGCGTGTGGAATGCAACTCACAGAGTACACGTTTCTCTTCAGTGATCAGTTGTTAGCACAGTTTTCTGGCAATCTGCAATTAGTACTTCATAGCGCAATGAAACATTACAGTGACAAAGGAAATTTCCACAGATGAAAAACTAGAAAGAAGCTTTCTTAGAACATTCTTGGTGATGTGTGAATTCATCTCACAGAGTTACACTTATGTTTCGTGGAGCAGCCATAACACTCTTTGGGGAAATCTGAGAAGGGCTTCTTTGGATCACATGAGGCCTACGCTGAAAAGGAAATTTCATCCGTTCAAAAACGTGAAAGAAGCTTTCTTGAAACTTCTTTTGATCTGTGAGTTCATCTCACAAGTTACACCTCTGCCTTAAGAAGCAGTTTGCTAACATCTTTTTGTGGAATCTGCCAAAGTGATATTTGGGAGGCCTATTGGGGCCCATTGTGATAAAGGAATTATCCTCACATACAAACAAGAGAAGCTTTGTGAGAAAACTGCATTCCATGTGTGAATGTCAACTCACCAGAGTTACACAGTCTCTCTTCAGTGAACAGTTTGTTAGCACAGTTTTCTGGAAATCTCGCAATAGATACTTCACAGCGCAAATGAATATACAGTGAAAAGGAAATTTCCACAGATGAAAAATAGAAGGAAGCTTTCTTAGAAACTTCTTTGAGTGATGTGTGTGAATTCATTCCAGAGTTACACTTATGTTTCGTGAGCAGTCCATTAACACTGTCTTTGGGGAATCTGAGAAAGGGCTTCTTTGGATCACATTGAGGCCTACGCTGATAAAGGGAAATTCATCCGTTCAAAACGTGAAAGAAGCTTTCTGAGAAAACTTCTTCTGATCTGTGAGTTCATCTCACAGAGTTACACTCTGCCTAAGAAAGCGTTTGCTAACACTCTTTTGTGTGGAATCTGCAAAGTGATATTTGGGAGCCTATTGGGCCCATGGTGATAAAGGAATATCCTAACATAATAACTAAAGAGAAGCTTCTGAGAAACTGCCTTGCCATAGTGTGAATGCAACTCACAGAGTTACACGTTTTCTCTTCAGTGATCAGTTTGTTAGCACAGTTTTTCTGGAAATCTGCAATTAGATACTTCACAGCGCAATGAACATTACAGTGACAAAGGAAATATCCACAGATGAAAATAGAAAGAAGCTTTCTTAGAAACTTCTTGGTGATTGTGAATTCATCTCACGAGTACACTTTGTTTCGTGGAGCAGTCCATTAACCACGTCTTTGGGGGAACTGAGAAGGGCTTCTTTGGATCACATTGAGGTACGCTGATAAAGGAAAATTTCATCCGTTCAAAACGTGAAAGAAGCTTTTGAGAAAACTTTTTTCTGATCTGTGAGTTCATTCTACAGAGTTACAAACCTCTGCCTCCAAGAAAGCAGTTTGCTAACATCTTTTGGTGGAATCTGCAAAGTGATATTTGGGAGCCTATTGGGCCCATGGTGATAAAGGAATTATCTCAACATAATAAACTTAAGCAGAAGCTTTTGAGAACTGCATTGCCATGTGTGAATGCAACTCACAGAGTTACACGCTCTTCTAGTGAACAGTTTTGAGCCACGTTTTCTGGACAATCTGCATTAGATACTCACGCGCATGAATCTTACAGTGACAAAGGAAATTCCCCACAGATGAAAAACTAGAAAGAAGCTTTTTAGAAACTTCTTGGTGATGTGTGATTTTCATCTTCACAGAGTTACACTATGTTTCGTGTGGAGCAGTCCATTAACACTGTCTTGGGATCTGAGGAAGGGCTTCTTTGGATCACATTGAGGCCTACGCTGATAAAGGAAATTTCATCCGTTTCAAAACGTGTGAAAGAAGCTTCTGAGAAACTTCTTTCTGATCGTGAGTTCATCTCACAGAGTTACAAACCTTCGCCCAAGAAGCAGGTTGCTAACACTCTTTTGTGGAATCTGCAGTGAAGTGATATTGGGAGCCTATGGGGCCCATGGTGATAAGACAATCCTCACATAATAACTTAAGAGAGAGCTTTCTGAGAAACTGCATTGCCATGTGTGAATGCAACTCACCAGAGTTACACGTTTCTCTTCAGTGATCGTTGTTAGCACAGTTTTCTGGGAATCTGCAATTAGAACTTCATAGCGCAATGAACATTACAGTGAAAAGGAAAATTCACAGATGAAAAATAGAAAGAAGCTTTCTTAGAAATTTGGTGATGTGTGAATCATCTCACAGAGGACACTTATGTTTCGTGGGCAGGTCCATCAAACTTCTTTGGGGGAACTGAGAAGAGGCTCTTGGATCACATTGAGGCCTACGCTGAAAGGAAATTTATCCGTTTCAAAACGTGAAAGAAGCTTTTGAGAAAATTCTTTTGATCGTGAGTTCATCTCACAGAGTTACAACCTCTGCCTTAAGAAGCAGTTTGCGCTGAATAAGGAACTATCCTCAAGAAACCTGCAGAGAAGCCTTCTCAGAACTTCTTTCTTGTGGGTGAATTCAGCCCACAGATGTCCATCATTGTTTCCACTGAGAAACTTGCTAGCAGAGTTTTCGCAGAATCTGCATAGGACACACGGTGGCGCTCCAAGACCACAATAACCTCGTCTTACTAAGTGGGAAGCTTTCTGAGAAACCGCTTTGTGATGTGTGAATTCAACTCACTAAATTGCAGCTGTATTTCGTGGGCCGTGGCCTAGCCCTATTTTGTGGAATCTGAGAACAGATATTCCCGATCCTTTTGAAACAATGGGTCAATGACATCTTCCAATAAAAATGAAAGAAGCTTTCTGAGAAAACTTCTTTCTGATCTGTGAGTTCATCTCACAGAGTTACCCCTCTGCCCAAAGAAGCAGATGGCTAACACTCTGTTCGTGTAATCTGCAAATGATATTTGGGAGCCTATTGGGGCCCATGGTGATAAAGCAATATCCTCACATAATAACTAAGAGAAGCTTTGTGAGAAACTGCATTGCCATGTGTGAATGCAACTCACAGAGTTACACGTTTCTCTTCAGTGATCAGTTTGTTAGCACAGTTTTCTGGAATCTGCAATTAGATACTTCATAGCGCAATGAACATTACAGTGACAAAGGAAATTTCCACAGATGAAAACTAGAAAGAAGCTTTCTTAGAAACTTCTTGGTGTGTGAATTCATCTCACAGAGTTACACTTATGTTTCGTGGAGCAGTCCATTAACACTGTCTTTGGGGAAACTGAGAAGGGCTTCTTTGGATCACATTGAGGCCTACGCTGAAAAGGAAATTTCATCCGTTCAAAACGTGAAAGAAGCTTTCTGAGAAACTTCTTTCTGATCTGTGAGTTCATCTCACAGAGTTACAACCTCTGCCTCAAGAAGCAGTTTGCTAACACGCTTTTAGTGGAATCTGCAAAGTGATAATTGGGAGCGTATTGGGCCCATGGTGATAAAGCAAATATCCTCACATAATAACTAAAGAGAAGCTTTCTGAGAAACTGCATTGCCATGTGTGAATGCAACTCACAGAGTTACACGTTTCTCTTCAGTGATCAGTTTGTTAGCACAGTTTTCTGGAAATCTGCAATTAGATACTTCATAGCGCAATGAACATTACAGTGACAAAGGAAATTTCCACAGATGAAAACTAGAAAGAAGCTTTCTTAGAAACTTCTTGGTGATGTGTGAATTCATCTCACAGAGTTACACTTATGTTTCGTGGAGCAGTCCATTAACACTGTCTTTGGGGAAATGAGAAGGGCTTCTTTGGATCACATTGAGGCCTACGCTGAGAAAGGAAATTTCATCCGTTCAAAACGTGAAAGAAGCTTTCTGAGAAACTTCTTTCTGATCTGTGAGTTCATCTCACAGTTACAACCTCTGCCTTAAGAAGCAGTTTGCTAACACTTTTTTGGTGGAATCTGCAAAGTGATATTTGGGAGCCTATTGAGGCCCATGGTGATAAAGGAATTATCCTCACATAATAACTAAGAGAAGCTTTCTGAGAAACTGCATTGCCATGTGTGAATGCAACTCACAGAGTTACACGTTTCTCTTCAGTGATCAGTTTGTTAGCACAGTTTTCTGGAAATCTGCAATTAGATACTTCACAGCGCAATGAACATACAGTGACAAAGGAAATTTCCACAGATGAAAACTAGAAAGAAGCTTTCTTAGAAACTTCTTGGTGATGTGTGAATTCATCTCACAGAGTTACACTTATGTTTCGTGGAGCAGTCCATTAACACTGTCTTTGGGGAATCTGAGAAGGGCTTCTTTGGATCACATTGAGGCCTACGCTGATAAAGGAAATTTCATCCGTTCAAAACGTGAAAGAAGCTTTCTGAGAAACTTCTTTCTGATCTGTGAGTTCATCTCACAGAGTTACAACCTCTGCCTCAAGAAGCAGTTTGCTAACGCTCTTTTCTTGGAATCTGCAAAGTGATATTTGGGAGCCTATTGGGGCCCATGGTGATAAAGGAATTATCCTCACATAATAACTAAAGAAAGCTTTGTGAGAAACTGCATTGCCATGTGTGAATGCAACTCAGAGAGTTACGCGTTTCTCTTCAGTGATCAGTTTGTTAGCACAGTTTTCTGGAAATCTGCAATTAGATACTTCATAGCGCAATGAACATTACAGTGACAAAGGAAATTTCCACAGATGAAAACTAGAAAGAAGCTTTCTTAGAAACTTCTTGGTGATGTGTGAATTCATCTCACAGAGTTACACTATGTTTCGTGGAGCAGTCCATTAACACTGTCTTTGGGGAAACTGAGAAGGGCTTCTTTGGATCACATTGACGGTCTACGCTGAAAAAAGGAAATTTCATCCGTTCAAAACGTGAAAAGAAGCTTTCTGAGAAACTTCTTTCTGATCTGTGAGTTCATCTCACAGATTTACAAACCTCTGCCTTAAGAAGGCAGTTTGCTAACACTTTTTTGGTGGAATCTGCAAAGTGATATTTGGGAGAGCCTACTTGAGGCCCATGGTGATAAAGGAATTATCCTCACATAATAACTAAGGAGAAGCTTTCTGAGAAACTGCATTGCCATGTGTGAATGCAACTCACAGAGTTACACGTTTCTCTTCAGTGATCAGTTTGTTAGCACAGTTTTCTGGAATCTGCAATTAGATACTTCAAAGCGCAATGAACATTACAGTGACAACGAAATATCCACAGATGAAAACTAGAAAGAAGCTTTCTTAGAAACTTCTTGGTGATGTGTGAATTCATCTCACAGAGTTACACTTATGTTTCGTGGAGCAGTCCATTAACACTGTCTTTGGGGAAACTGAGAAGGGCTTCTTTGGATCACTTTGAGGCCTACGCTGATAAAGGAAATTTCATCCGTTCAAAACGTGAAAGAAGCTTTCTGAGAAACTTCTTTCTGATCTGTGAGTTCATCTCACAGAGTTACAACCTCTGCCTCAAGAAGCAGTTTGCTAACACTCTTTTCTTGGAATCTGCAAAGTGATATTTGGGAGCCTATTGGGGCCCATGATGATAAAGGAATTATCCTCACATAATAACTAAAGAGAAGCTTTGTGAGAAACTGCATTGCTATGTGTGAATGCAACTCACAGAGTTACGCCAGTGTTTTTTGGGGCCGTTTCGTAGGACTGTTTCCCTGGATTCCGAGAAGTGATATTTCAGATAGCTTTGAAGAATAGAAGGAGAAAACGAATATACTCCAAGAGAAAGCGGAACCAAGCTTTCTGCGAAACTGCTTTGTGATATGTGAGTTCATTTTCACAGTGTTTCTATCACCCTTTCTTGGGGGAGTTCCTAGCACTCATTTTGAGGAATCTCAGATGTGATGTCTTGGATATCGTGAATCGCATGCTGAATAAGGAACTATCCTCAGAGAAACCTGCAGAGAAGCCTTCTCAGAAACTTCTTTCTTGTGGGTGAATTCAGCCCACAGATGTCCATCATTGTTTCCACTGAGAAACTTGCTAGCAGAGTTTTCGCAGAATCTGCAATAGGACACACGGTGGCGCTCCAAGACCACAAATAACCTCGTCTTACTAAAGTGGGAAGCTTTCTGAGAAACCGCTTTGTGATGTGTGAATTCAACTCACTAAATTGCAGCTGTATTTCGTGGGGCCGTGGCCTAGCCCTATTTGTGTGGAATCTGAGAACAGATATTCCCGATCCTTTTGAAAACAATGGGTCAATGGAAACATCTTCCAATAAAAATGAGAAGAAGCTTTCTGAGAAACTTCTTTCTGATCTGTGAGTTCATCTCACAGAGTTACCACCTCTGCCCAAAGAAGCAGATGGCTAACACTCTGTTCGTGTAATCTGCAAAATGATATTTGGGAGCCTATTGGGGCCCATGGTGATAAAGCAAATATCCTCACATAATAACTAAAGAGAAGCTTTGTGAGAAACTGCATTGCCATGTGTGAATGCAACTCACAGAGTTATACCGTTTCTCTTCAGTGATCAGTTTGTTAGCACAGTTTTCTGGGAATCTGCAATTAGATACTTCATAGCGCAATGAACATTACAGTGACAAAGGAAATTTCCACAGATGAAAACTAGAAAGAAGCTTTCTTAGAAACTTCTTGGTGATGTGTGAATTCATCTCACAGAGTTACACTTATGTTTCGTGGAGCAGTCCATTAACACTGTCTTTGGGGAAACTGAGAAGGGCTTCTTTGGATCACATTGAGGCCTACGCTGAGAAAGGAAATTTCATCCGTTCAAAACGTGAAAGAAGCTTTCTGAGAAACTTCTTTCTGATCTGAGAGTTCATCTCACAGAGTTACAACCTCTGCCTCAAGAAGCAGTTTGCTAACACGCTTTTAGTGGAATCTGCAAAGTGATAATTCGGAGCGTATTGGGGCCCATGGTGATAAAGCAAATATCCTCACATAATAACTAAAGAGAAGCTTTCTGAGAAACTGCATTACCTTGTGTGAATGCAACTCACAGAGTTACACGTTTCTCTTCAGTGATCAGTTTGTTAGCACAGTTTTCTGGAAATCTGCAATTAGATACTTCATAGCGCAATGAACATTACAGTGACAAAGGAAATTTCCACAGATGAAAAACTAGAAAGAAGCTTTCTTAGAAAACTTCTTGGTGATGTGTGAATCATCTCACAGAGTTACAACTTTATGTTTCTGGAGCAGTCCATTAACACTGTCTTTGGGGAAATGAGAATGGCTTCTTTGGATCACATTGAGGCCTACGCTGAGAAAGGAAATTTCATCCGTTCAAAACGTGAAAGAGCTTTCTGAGAAACTTCTTTCTGATCTGTGCGTCATCTCACAGAGTTACACCTCTGCCTTAAGAAGCAGTTTGCTAACACTTTTTTGGTGGAATCTGCAAAGTGATATTTGGGAGCCTATTGAGGCCCATGGTGATAAAGGAATTATCCTCACATAATAACTAAGGAGAAGCTTTGTGAGAAACTGCATTGCCATGTGTGAATGCAACCACAGAGTTACACGTCTCTCTTCAGTGATCAGTTTGTTAGCACAGTTTTCTGGAAATCTGCAATTAGATACTTCACAGCGCAATGAATATTACAGTGAGAAAGGAAATTTCCACAGATGAAAACTAGAAGGAAGCTTTCTTAGAAACTTCTTGGTGATGTGTGAATTCATCTCACAGAGTTACACTTATGTTTCGTGGAGCAGTCCATTAACACTGTCTTTGGGGAATCTGAGAAGGGCTTCTTTGGATCACATTGAGGCCTACGCTGATAAAGGAAATTTCATCCGTCCAAACGTGAAAGAAGCTTCTGAGAAACTCTTTCTGATCTGTGAGTTCATCTCACAGAGTTACAACCTCTGCCTCAAAAAGCAGTTTGCTAACACCTCTTTTCTTGGAATCTGCAAAGTGATATTTGGGAGCCTATTGGGCCCATGGTGATAAAGGAATTATCCTCACATAATAACTAAAGAGAAGCTTTGTGAGAAACTGCATTGCCATGTGTGAATGCAACTCAGAGAGTTACACGTTTCTCTTCAGTGATCAGTTTGTTAGCACAGTTTTCTGGAAATCTGCAATTAGATACTTCACTAGCGCAATGAGCATTACAGTGACAAAGGAAATGTCCACAGATGAAAACTAGAAAGAAGCTTTCTTAGAAACTTCTTGGTGATGTGTGAATTCATCTCACAGAGTTACACTTATGTTTCGTGGAGCAGTCCATTAACACTGTCTTTGGGGAACTGAGAAGGGCTTCTTTGGATCACATTGAGGCCTACGCTGATAAAGGAAATTTCATTCCGTTCAAAACGTGAAAGAAGCTTTCTGAGAAACTTCTTTCTGATCTGTGAGTTCATCTCACAGAGTTACAACCTCTGCCTTAAGAAGCAGTTTGCTAACACTTTTTGGTGGAATCTGCAAAGTGATATTTGGGAGCCTATTGAGGCCCATGGTGATAAAGGAATTATCCTCACATAATAACTAAGGAGAAGCTTTCTGAGAAACTGCATTGCCATGTGTGAATGCAACTCACAGAGTTACACGTCTCTCTTCAGTGATCAGTTGTTTAGCACAGTTTTCTGGAAATCTGCAATTAGATACTTCACAGCGCAATGAATATTACAGTGAGAAAGGAAATTTCCACAGATGAAAAACTAGAAGGAAGCTTTCTTAGAAACTTCTTGGTGATGTGTGAATTCATCTCACAGAGTTACACTTATGTTTCGTGGAGCAGTCCATTAACCCTGCTCCTTTTGGAAACTGAGAAGGGCTTCTTGGATCACATTGAGGCTTAGCGCTGATAAAGGAAATTTCATTCCGTTCAAACGTGAAAGAAGCTTTCTGAGAAAACTTCTTTCTGATCTGTGCGTTCATCTCACATGAGTTACACCTCTGCCTTAAGAAGCAGTTTGCTAACACTCTTTTCGTGAATCTGCAAAGTGATATTTGGGAGCCTATTGGAGGCCCAATGGTGATAAAGGAATTATCCTCACATAATAACTAAGAGACGCTTTGTGAGAAACTGCAATTTGCCATGTGTGAATGCAACTCAGAGAGTTACACGTTTCTCTTCAGTGAATCAGTTTGTTAGCACAGTTTTCTGGAAATCTGCAATTAGATACTTCATAGCGCAATGAATATACAGTGAAAAGGAAATTTCCACAGATGAAAACTAGAAAGAAGCTTATCTTAGAAACTTCTTGGTGATGTGTGAATTCATCGACACAGAGTTACACTATGTTTCGTGGAGCAGTCCATTAACACTGTCTTTGGGGAAATCTGAGAAGGGCTTCTTGGATCACATTGAGGCCTACGCTGAGAAAGGAATTTCATCCGTTCAAAACGTGAAAGAAGCTTTCTGAGAAACTTCTTTCTGATCTGTGAGTTCATCTCACATAGTTACAACCTCTGCCTCAAAGAAGCAGTTTGCTAACACTCTTTTTCTGTGGAATCTGCAAAGTGATATTTGGGAGCCTATTGGGGCCCATGGTGATAAAGGAATTATCCTCACATAATAACTAAAGAAGAAGCTTTGTGAGAAACTGCATTGCCATGTGTGAATGCAACTCAGAGAGTTACACGTTTCTCTTCAGTGATCAGTTTGTTAGCCACAGTTTTCTGGAAATCTGCAATTAGATTACTTCACAGCGCAATGAGCATTACAGTGACAAAGGAAATGTCCACAGATGAAAACTAGAAAGGAAGCTTTCTTAGAAACTTCTTGGTGATGTGTGAATTCATCTCACAGAGTTACACTTATGTTTCGTGAGCAGTCCATTAACACTGTCTTTGGGGAATCTGAGAAGGGCTTCTTTGGATCACATTGAGGCCTACGCTGATAAAGGAAATTTCATCCGTTCAAAACGTGAAAGAAGCTTTCTGAGAAACTTCTTTCTGATCTGTGAGTTCATCTCACAGAGTTACAACCTCTGCCTTAAGAAGCAGTTTGCTAACACTTTTTTTGGAATCTGCAAAGTGATATTTGGGAGCCTATTGGGCCCATGGTGATAAAGGAATTATCCTCACATAATAACTAAGAGAAGCTTTGAGAAACTGCATTGCCATGTGTGAATGCAACTCACAGAGTTACACGTTTCTCTTCAGTGATCAGTTTGTTAGCACAGTTTTCTGGAAATCTGCAATTAGATACTTCATAGCGCAATGAACATTACAGTGACAAAGGAAATTTCCACAGATGAAAACTAGAAAGAAGCTTTCTTAGAAACTTCTTGGTGATGTGTGAATTCATCTCACAGAGTTACACTTATGTTTCGTGGAGCAGTCCATTAACACTGTCTTTGGGGAAACTGAGAAGGGCTTCTTTGGATCACTTTGAGGCCTACGCTGATAAAGGAAATTTCATCCGTTCAAAACGTGAAAGAAGCTTTCTGAGAAACTTCTTTCTGATCTGTGAGTTCATCTCACAGAGTTACAACCTCTGCCTCAAGAAGCAGTTTGCTAACACTCTTTTCTTGGAATCTGCAAAGTGATATTTGGGAGCCTATTGGGGCCCATGATGATAAAGGAATTATCCTCACATAATAACTAAAGAGAAGCTTTGTGAGAAACTGCATTGCTATGTGTGAATGCAACTCACAGAGTTACGCCAGTGTTTTTTGGGGCCGTTTCGTAGGACTGTTTCCCTGGATTCCGAGAAGTGATATTTCAGATAGCTTTGAAGAATAGAAGGAGAAAACGAATATACTCCAAGAGAAAGCGGAACCAAGCTTTCTGCGAAACTGCTTTGTGATATGTGAGTTCATTTCACAGTGTTCTATCACCCTTTCTCGGGGGAGTTTCCTAGCACTCATTTTGAGGAATCTCAGATGTGATGTCTTGGATATCGTTGAATCGCATGCTGAATAAGGAACTATCCTCAGAGAAACCTGCAGAGAAGCCTTCTCAGAAACTTCTTTCTTGTGGGTGAATTCAGCCCACAGATGTCCATCATTGTTTCCACTGAGAAACTTGCTAGCAGAGTTTTCGCAGAATCTGCAATAGGACACACGGTGGCGCTCCAAGACCACAAATAACCTCGTCTTACTAAAGTGGGAAGCTTTCTGAGAAACCGCTTTGTGATGTGTGAATTCAACTCACTAAATTGCAGCTGTATTTCGTGGGGCCGTGGCCTAGCCCTATTTGTGTGGAATCTGAGAACAGATATTCCCGATCCTTTTGAAAACAATGGGGTCAATGGAAACATCTTCCAATAAAAATGAGAAAGAAGCTTTCTGAGAAACTTCTTTCTGATCTGTGAGTTCATCTCACAGAGTTACCACCTCTGCCCAAAGAAGCAGATGGCTAACACTCTGTTCGTGTAATCTGCAAAATGATATTTGGGAGCCTATTGGGGCCCATGGTGATAAAGCAAATATCCTCACATAATAACTAAAGAGAAGCTTTGTGAGAAACTGCATTGCCATGTGTGAATGCAACTCACAGAGTTACACGTTTCTCTTCAGTGATCAGTTTGTTAGCACAGTTTTCTGGGAATCTGCAATTAGATACTTCATAGCGCAATGAACATTACAGTGACAAAGGAAATTTCCACAGATGAAAACTAGAAAGAAGCTTTCTTAGAAACTTCTTGGTGATGTGTGAATTCATCTCACAGAGTTACACTTATGTTTCGTGGAGCAGTCCATTAACACTGTCTTTGGGGAAACTGAGAAGGGCTTCTTTGGATCACATTGAGGCCTACGCTGAGAAAGGAAATTTCATCCGTTCAAAACGTGAAAGAAGCTTTCTGAGAAACTTCTTTATGATCTGTGAGTTCATCTCACAGAGTTACAACCTCTGCCTTAAGAAGCAGTTTGCTAACAATTTTTGGTGGAATCTGCAAATTGATATTTGGGAGCCTATTGAGGCCCATGTTGATAAAGGAATTATCCCTCATAATAACTAAAGAGAAGCTTTCTGAGAAACTGCATTGCCATGTGTGAATGCAACTCACAGAGTTACACGTTTCTCTTCAGTGATCAGTTTGTTAGCACAGTTTTCTGGAAATCTGCAATTAGATACTTCATAGCGCAATGAACATTACAGTGACAAAGGAAATTTCCACAGATGAAAACTAGAAAGAAGCTTTCTTAGAAACTTCTTGGTGATGTGTGAATTCATCTCACAGAGTTACACTTATGTTTCGTGGAGCAGTCCATTAACACTGTCTTTGGGGAAA
>NW_022143662.1:0-4672 GCF_007565055.1 Rhinopithecus roxellana
ACAGTGTGGCAATCCCTCAAGGATCTAGAACCAAAAATACCACTTGAGCCAGCAATCCCATTACTGGGTATATACCCAAAGGATTATAAATCATACTACTATAAAGACACATATGTTTTTGCAGCACTATTTGCAATGGCAAAGACTTGGAACCAATCCAAATGCCCATCAGTGATAGACTGAATAAAGAAAATGTAGCACATATATACCATGGAATATGCAGCCATTAAAAAAGAATGAGTTCATGTCCTTTTCAGAGACATGGATGCAGATGGAAGCCATCATTCTCAGCAAACTAACACAGGACAGAAAACCAAACACCACATGTTCTCACTCATAAGTGGGAGCTGAACAATGACAGCACATGAACACAGGGAGGGGGACATCACACACCAGCGCCTGTTGGAGGGTGGGGGGCAATGGGAGGGAGAGCATTAGGACAAATTACCTAACACATGCGGGCTTAAAACCTAGATGATGGGTTGATAGGTGCAGCAAACTACAATGGCACATGTATACCTATGTAACAAACCTGCACATTCAAGTACATGAATGCCTGCGAGCACGTCCAGCACAGATATCTTGGTTAAAGTACAAGGACATAGAATGTACTACATGTCCATGAGCATGTCTAGCATAAAGTTAGTCTTTAAAGGAAACTATTATTTCTAACACTTATGATTTATTCTTTAACAAGAAGGGAAACTTTCAAGAGGAAAGAACTTATTTATTCTTCAAATATTTTAAGATTTTTTAGCTATTGATTTCTAGTTCAATTCCATTGTGGTCTGAGAACATATCTTGTATAGTTTCTGATCTTTTACCTTTGTTAAGATATCTGTTGAGGCCTGGAATGTGGTCAGTTTTGGTGAATGTTCTGTGTGTGTCTGGGAAGAATGTGTATTCTGCTGTTGTTAGATGAAATCTTTTATAGCTGTCAATTAAATCCAATTGATTAATGGTGCTGTTCAGTTCAAATATCTTTACAATTTTCTGCTTGCTAAAGCTATCAATTACTGACAGAGTAGTGTGAGCGTCTCTAACTGCAACAGTGGATTTGTCCATTTCTCCTTGAAGTTCTACCAGTTTTTCCTCAGTATCTGGACACTGTTTTAGTGCTAGGCTTACACATATGCTTTTGCCAGAAGCCCAAGGTTGGCAAAGAGAGGACAGTGCACCAGAGAGAGTCAATAACAAAAGCAAAAGCTGAGGAGACTTCATAGGGGGCAAGGTTGGAAAAAGGAGGGGTGGGGTTCAGGCTGGACAGAGGAGGGGGTGGGGATCAGACTGGACAGAGGAGGGGTGAGGTTCAGACTGGACAGAGGAGGGGTGGGGTTCAGGCTGCACAGAGGAGGGGGTGGGGTTCAGCCTGGATAGAGGAGGGGGGGGGGATCAGACTGGACAGAGGAGGGGTGAGGTTCAGGCTGGACAGAGGAGGGGTGGGGTTCAGCCTGGATAGAGGAGGGTGAGGTTCAGACTGGACAGAGGAGGGGGTGGGGTTCAGCCTGGATAGAGGAGGGGTGAGGTTCAGGCTGGACAGAGGAGGGGTGAGGTTCAGGCTGGACAGAGGAGGGGGTGGGGTTCAGCCTGGATAGAGGAGGGGGTGGGGTTCAGCCTGGATAGAGGAGGGGTGAGGTTCAGGCTGGACAGAGGAGGGGTGAGGTTCAGACTGGACAGAGGAGGGGTGGGGTTCAGCCTGGACAGAGGAGGGGTGCAGTTCAGCCTGGACAGAGGAGGGTGGGGTTCCAGCTGAAAGAGGAGGGGTTGTGGTTCAGGCTGGAGAGAGGAGGGGTGGGGTTCAGCCTGGATAGAGGAGGGGTGAGGTTCAGACTGGACAGAGGAGGGGTGAGGTTCAGGCTGGACAGAGAAGGGGTGAGGTTCAGACTGGACAGAGGAGGGGTGAGGTTCAGACTGGACAGAGGAGGGGTGGGATTCAGGCTGGACAGAGGAGGGGTGGGATTCAGGCTGCACAGAGGAGGGGGTGGGGTTCAGCCTGGATAGAGGAGGGGTGAGGTTCAGACTGGACAGAGGAGGGGTGCAGTTCAGCCTGGACAGAGGAGGGTGGGGTTCCAGCTGAAAGAGGAGGGGTTGTGGTTCAGGCTGGAGAGAGGAGGGGGTGGGGTTCAGGCTGGAGAGAGGAGGGGGGTGGGGTTCAGCCTGGACAGAGGAGGGGTGCAGTTCAGCCTGGACAGAGGAGGGTGGGGTTCCAGCTGAAAGAGGAGGGGTTGTGGTTCAGGCTGGAGAGAGGAGGGGTGGGGTTCAGCCTGGAGAGGAGGGGTGGGTTCAGCTGGACAGAGGAGGGGTGAGTTCAGCTGGACAGAGAGGGGTGGGTTCAGCTGGAAAGGAGGGGTGGGTTCAGGCTGGACAGAGGAGGGGTGGGGTTCAGCCTGGATAGAGGAGGGGTGAGGTTCAGACTGGACAGAGGAGGGGTGAGGTTCAGCTGGACAGAGGAGGGTGGGTTCAGCTGAAAGAGGGGGTGGTTCAGGCTGGAGAGAGGAGGGTGGGGTTCAGCTGAAGAGGAGGGTGTGGTTCAGGCTGGACAGAGGAGGGGTGGTTCAGCCTGGATAGAGGAGGGTGGGGTTCAGCTGGACAGAGGAGGGGTGTTCAGCTGGACAGAGGAGGGTGGGGTTCCAGCTGAAAGAGGAGGGGTTGTGGTTCAGGCTGGAGAGAGGAGGGGGTGGGGTTCAGCCTGGATAGAGGAGGGTGGGGTTCAGCCTGGACAGAGGAGGGGTGCAGTTCAGCCTGGACAGAGGAGGGTGGGGTTCCAGCTGAAAGAGGAGGGGTTGTGGTTCAGGCTGGAGAGAGGGGGTGGGTTCAGACTGGACAGAGGAGGGGTGGGATTCAGCTGGACAGAGGAGGGGTGGGGTTCAGCTGCACAGAGGAGGGGGTGGGGTTCAGCCTGGACAGAGGAGGGTGGGGTTCCAGCTGAAAGGAGGGGTTGTGGTTCAGGCTGGAGAGAGGAGGGGTGGGGTTCAGGCTGGACAGAGGAGGGTGGGGTTCAGGCTGGAGAGAGGAGGGGTTGTGGTTCCAGCTGAAAGAGGAGGGGTTGTGGTTCAGGCTGGAGAGAGGAGGGGTGGGGTTCAGGCTGGAGAGAGGAGGGGGTGGGGTTCAGCTGGACAGAGGAGGGTGGGTTCCAGCTGAAAGAGGAGGGGTGGGGTTCAGCTGGAGAGGAGGGTGGGGTTCCAGCTGAAGAGGAGGGGTTGTGGTTCAGCTGGAGAGGAGGGTGGGTTCAGACTGACAGAGAGGAGGGGTGTGGTTCAGCTGGAGAAGGAGGGTGTGGTTCAGCTGGACAGAGGAGGGGTTGTGGTTCAGGCTGGAGAGGAGGGTGTGGTTCAGGCTGGAGAGAGGAGGGTGTGGTTCAGACTGGACAGAGGAGGGTGTGGTTCAGGCTGGAGAGAGGAGGGTGGGGTTCAGGCTTGTTCTGCAGACCCCAAGTGGGTATCTTGGCCTTTCTTTTTCTTTTTTCTTTTTTTTTTTTTTTTGGTGGGGGATGGGTCTCGCTCTGTCACCCAGGCTGGAGTGCAGTGGTGCGATCTCAGCTCACTGCAAGCTCTGCCTCCCCGGTTCACGCTGTTCTCCTGCCTCAGCCTCCCGAGTAGCTGGAACTACAGGCGCCCGCCACCTCGCCTGGCTCTTTTTTTTTTTTTTGTATTTTTAGTAGAGACGGGATTTCACCGTGTTAGCCAGGATGGTCTTGAACTCCTGACCTTGTGATCCGCCTGCCTCAGCCTCCCAAAGTGCTGGGATTACAGGTGTGAGCCACCGCGCCCGGCCAAGCTTGGCCTTTCTTATTCCCAGCGTGCACTTGGAGCCTGTGCCCCTCACCTGAAGGCGCCCCAGCTCGAGGGGTTTGTACCCCTGACTGGTCGGTCCCCTCCCCTTGGGTGTTGCTGGGACCTGTTCCTTGCTCCTAAGTCACATTGTAGGACCGAAGCAATGGAGTGTCCACAGCTAAGTGTGTGTGCATGACCACACCACGTACCACTGACCCTGCCTTGCTGAGCTGCTCTCTCCTTTGCTAAGGAAACACAGCAGCCGTGTTGGGCAACATCCCATGCCTAGGACTTTCAGTGGCCTCTAGCACCAGAGTGCAGCCTCTGGACAAAAGCCAGCAAGAAAATAAAGCTGTCAGTCCTACAGCTGAAAGGACAGACGGGTGCCAGCACCCTGAGTGAGCGTGGAGGTGAACTCTGCCCCAGCTCAGCCTCCAGCCCAGCTGCCACCTGATGGCAGCCTGTGGGCCGAGCAGAGGACACCACTAAGCAGCACCAGACCGCTGGTCACAGAGACTGTGCGATGACAGATGTGTGTCGTCTCGAGCTGCGAGGTTTGTGGTGACCTTGTTACACAAGGACAGACACTGATACAACGGCTTCCCACAGTGGGTCTCCAGGGCTCAGGGAGTTCTCACCACGAGACATCAGGGGGTCTTTTGGCTGAGTGCAGAGGATAATGCAGCTGAAGGTCATGGTCAGACTCCTGGGGACAGATCGCCAGCCACTGATACCCTCAGCATCAAGAGCTGCTGCCGAATTGTGGCCAGGCCCGTTTCTTTTCTTTTCCTTCCTTTTTTTTTTTTTTTCTTTTTTGAAACAGAGTCTTGCTCTGTCACCCAGGCTGGAGTGCAATGGTTCGATCTCAGCTCACTGCAACCTCCGCCTCCCGGGTTCAA
>NW_022143663.1:0-12698 GCF_007565055.1 Rhinopithecus roxellana
TTATGTCTATATTTTATACCATATCTATTATGTCTATATTTTACCTATATCTATTATATCTATATTATGTCTCCTTTATACCATATGTATTATATCTATTATGTCTAAATATTATCCTATATCTATTTATGTCTATATTTATATATCTTATCTATTATAATCCATTCGATTTATATTTCATACTATATCTATTATATCTATATTTATACCTTTATCTATTATATACATATTTTCCTATATCTTTAGACTACATTTTTTTTTTTTTTTTTATTTATTACTTTAAGTTCTAGGGTACATGTGCATAACGTGCAGGTTTGTTACATATGTATACTTATGCCATGTTGGTGTGCTGCACCCATCAACTCGTCAGCACCCATCAATTCATCATTTATATCATGTATAACTCCCCAATGCAATCCCTCCTCCTCCCCCCCCCCCCCCTCCCCATGATAGACCCCAGTGTGTGATGTTCCCCTTCCCGAGTCCAAGTGATCTCATTGTTCAGTTCCCACCTATGAGTGAGAACATGCGGTGTTTGGTTTTCTCTTCTTGTGATAGTTTGCTAAGAATGATGGTTTCCAGCTGCATCCATGTCCCTACAAAGGACGCAAACTCATCCTTTTTTATGGCTGCATAGTATTCCATGGTGTATATGTGCCACATTTTCTTAATCCAGTCTGTCACAGATGGACATTTGGGTTGATTCCAAGTCTTTGCTATTGTGAATAGTGCCGCAATAAACATACGTGTACATGTGTCTTTGTAGTAGACTAATTTATAATCCTTTGGGTATATACCCAGTAGTGGGATGGCTGGGTCATATGGTACATCTAGTTCTAGATCCTTGAGGAATTGCCATACTGTTTTCCATAATGGTTGAACTAGTTTACAATCCCACCAACAGTGTAAAAGTGTTCCTATTTCTCCACATCCTCTCCAACACCTGTTGTTTCCTGACTTCTTAATGATTGCCATTCTAACTGGTGTGAGATGGTATCTCATTGTGGTTTTGATTTGCATTTCTCTGATGGCCAGTGATGATGAGCATTTTTTCATGTGTCTGTTGGCTGTATGAATATCTCTTTTGAGAAATGTCTGTTCATATCCTTTCCCCACTTTTTGATGGGGTTGTTTTGTTTTTTTCTCGTATATTTGTTTGAGTTCTTTGTAGATTCTGGATATTAGCCCTTTGTCAGATGAGTAGGTTGCAAAAATTTTCTCCCATTCTGTAGGTTGCCTGTTCACTCTGATGGTAGTTTCTTTTGCTGTGCAAAAGCTCTTTAGTTTAATTAGATCCCATTTGTCAATTTTGGCTTTTGCTGCCGTTGCTTTTGGTGTTTTAGACATGAAGTCCTTGCCCATGCCTATGTCCTGAATGGTACTACCTAGATTTTCTTCTAGGGTTTTTATGGTATTAGGTCTAACATTTAAGTCTCTAATCCATCTTGAATTAATCTTCGTATAAGGGGTAAGGAAAGGATCCAGTTTCAGCTTTCTACTTATGGCTAGCCAATTTTCCCAGCACCATTTATTAAATAGGGAATCCTTTCCCCATTTCTTGTTTCTCTCAGGTTTGTCAAAGATCAGATGGCTGTAGATGTGCGGTATTATTTCTGAGGACTCTGTTCTGTTCCATTGGTCTATATCTCTGTTTTGGTACCAGTACCATGCTGTTTTGGTTACTGTAGCCTTGTAGTATAGTTTGAAGTCAGGTAGCGTGACGCCTCCAGCTTTGTCCTTTTGACTTAGGATTGTCTTGGCAATGCGGGCTCTTTTTTGGTTCCATATGAACTTTAAAGCAGTTTTTTCCAATTCTGTGAAGAAACTCATTGGTAGCTTGATGGGGATGGCATTGAATCTATAAATAACCTTGGGGAGTATGGCCATTTTCACGATATTGATTCTTCCTATCCATGAGCATGGTATGTTCTTCCATTTGTTTGTGTCCTCTTTGATTTCACTGAGCAGTGGTTTGTAGTTCTCCTTGAAGAGGTCCTTTACATCCCTTGTAAGCTGGATTCCTAGGTATTTTATTCTCTTTGAAGCAATTGTGAATGGAAGTTCATTCCTGATTTGGCTCTCTGCTTGTCTGTTGCTGGTGTATAAGAATGCTTGTGATTTTTGCACATTAATTTTGTATCCTGAGACTTTGCTGAAGTTGCTTATCAGCTTAAGGAGATTTTGGGCTGAGACGATGGGGTTTTCTAAATATACAATCATGTCATCTGCAAACAGGGACAATTTGACTTCTTCTTTTCCTAACTGGATACCCTTGATTTCTTTCTCTTGCCTGATTGCCCTAGCCAGAACTTCCAACACTATGTTGAATAGGAGTGGTGAGAGAGGGCATCCCTGTCTTGTGCCAGTTTTCAAAGGGAATTTTTCCAGTTTTTGCCCATTCAGTATGATATTAGCTGTGGGTTTGTCATAAATAGCTCTTATTATTTTGAGGTACGTTCCATCAATACCGAATTTATTGAGCGTTTTTAGCATGAAGGGCTGTTGAATTTTGTCAAAAGCCTTTTCTGCATCTATTGAGACAATCATGTGGTTCTTGTCTTTGGTTCTGTTTATATGCTGGATTACGTTTATTGATTTGCGAATGTTGAACCAGCCTTGCATCCCAGGGATGAAGCCCACTTGATCATGGTGGATAAGCTTTTTGATGTGCTGCTGAATCCGGTTTGCCAGTATTTTATTGAGGATTTTTGCATCAATGTTCATCAGGGATATTGGTCTAAAATTCTCTTTTTTTTGTGTCTCTGCCAGGCTTTGGTATCAGGATGATGTTGGCCTCATAAAATGAGTTAGGGAGGATTCCCTCTTTTTCTATTGATTGGAATAGTTTCAGAAGGAATGGTACCAGCTCCTCCTTGTACCTCTGGTAGAATTCAGCTGTGAATCCATCTGGTCCTGGACTTTTTTTGGTGGGTAGGCTATTAATTGTTGCCTCAATTTCAGAGCCTGCTATTGGTCTATTCAGGGATTCAACTTCTTCCTGGTTTAGCCTTGGGAGAGTGTCCAGGAAATTATCCATTTCTTCTAGATTTTCTAGTTGATTTGCGTAGAGGCGTTTATAGTATTCTCTGATGGTAGTTTGTATTTCTGTGGGGTCAGTGGTGATATCCCCTTTATCATTTTTTATTGCATCTATTTGATTCCTCTCTCTTTTTTCTTTATTAGCCTTGCTAGCGGTCTGTCAATTTTGTTGATCTTTTCAAAAAACCAACTCCTGGATTCATTGATTTTTTGGAGGGTTTTTTGTGTCTCTATCTCCTTCAGTTCTGCTCTGATCTTAGTTATTTCTTGCCTTCTGCTAGCTTTTGAATGTGATTGCTCTTGCCTCTCTAGTTCTTTTAATTGTGATGTTAGAGTGTCAATTTTAGATCTTTCCTGCTTTCTCTTGTGGGCATTTAGTGCTATAAATTTCCCTCTACACACTGCTTTAAATGTGTCCCAGAGATTCTGGTATGTTGTATCTTTGTTCTCATTGGTTTCAAAGAACATCTTTATTTCCGCTTTCATTTCGTTATGTACCCAGTAGTCATTCAGGAGCAGGTTGTTCAGTTTCCATGTAGTTGAGCGGTTTTGATTGAGTTTCTTAGTCCTGAGTTCTAGTTTGATTGCACTGTGGTCTGAGAGACAGTTTGTTATAATTTCTGTTCTTTTACATTTGCTGAGGAGTGCTTTACTTCCAATTATGTGGTCAATTTTGGAATAAGTGCGATGTGGTGCTGAGAAGAATGTATATTCTGTTGATTTGGGGTGGAGAGTTCTATAGATGTCTATTAGGTCCGCTTGGTGCAGAGATGAGTTCAATTCCTGGATATCCTTGTTAACTTTCTGTCTCGTTGATCTGTCTAATGTTGACAGCGGAGTGTTGAAGTCTCCCATTATTATTGTATGGGAGTCTAAGTCTCTTTGTAAGTCTCTAAGGACTTGCTTTATGAATCTGGGTGCTCCTGTATTGGGTGCATATATATTTAGGAGAGTTAGCTCTTCCTGTTGAATTGATCCCTTTACCATTATGTAATGGCCTTCTTTGTCTCTTTTGATCTTTGATGGTTTAAAGTCTGTTTTATCAGAGACTAGGATTGCAACCCCTGCTTTTTTTTGTTCTCCATTTGCTTGGTAGATCTTCCTCCATCCCTTTATTTTGAGCCTATGTATGTCTCTGCATGTGAGATGGGTCTCCTGAATACAGCAGACTGATGGGTCTTGACTCTTTATCCAGTTTGCCAGTCTGTGTCTTTTAATTGGAGCATTTAGTCCATTAACATTTAAGGTTAATATTGTTATGTGTGAACTTGATCCTGCCATTATGATATTAACTGGTTATTTTGCTCGTTAGTTGATGCAGTTTCTTCCTAGCCTCGATGGTCTTTACATTTTGCCAAGTTTTTGCGATGGCTGGTACCGGTTGTTCCTTTCCATGTTTAGGGCTTCCTTCAGGGTCTCTTGTAAGGCAGGCCTGGTGGTGACAAAATCTCTAAGCATTTGCTTATCTGTAAAGGATTTTATTTCTCCTTCACTTATGAAACTTAGTTTGGCTGGATATGAAATTCTGGGTTTAAAATTCTTTTCTTTAAGAACGTTGAATATTGGCCCCCACTCTCTTCTGGCTTGTAGAGTTTCTGCCGAGAGATCTGCTGTTAGTCTGATGGGCTTCCCTTTGTGGGTGACCCGACCTTTCTCTCTGGCTGCCCTTAAGATTTTTTCCTTCATTTCAACTTTGGTGAATCTGGCAATTATGTGTCTTGGAGTTGCTCTTCTGGAGGAGTATCTTTGTGGCGTTCTCTGTATTTCCTGAATTTGAATGTTGGCCTGCCCTACTAGGTTGGGGAAGTTCTCCTGGATGATATCCTGAAGAGTGTTTTCCAACTTGGTTCCATTTTCCCCCTCACTTTCAGGCACCCCAATCAGACGTAGATTTGGTCTTTTTACGTAATCCCATACTTCTTGCAGGCTTTGCTCATTTCTTTTTCTTCTTTTTTCTTTTGGTTTCTCTTCTCGCTTCATTTCATTCATTTGATCTTCAATCGCTGATACTCTTTCTTCCAGTTGATCGAGTCGGTTACTGAAGCTTGTGCATTTGTCACGTATTTCTCGTGTCATGGTTTTCATCTCTGTCATTTCGTTTATGATCTTCTCTGCATTAATGAGTCTAGCTGTCAATTCTTCCACTCTTTTTTCAAGATTTTTAGTTTCTTTGCGCTGGGTACGTAATTCCTCCTTTAGCTCTGAGAAGTTTGATGGACTGAAGCCTTCTTCTCTCCTCTCGTCCAAGTCATTCTCTGACCAGCTTTGATCCGTTGCTGGTGATGGGCTGCGCTCCTTTGCAGGGGGAGATGCGCTCTTATTTTTTGAATTTCCAGCTTTTCTGCCCTGCTTCTTCCCCATCTTTGTGGTTTTATCTGTCTCTGGTCTTTGATGGTGGTGACGTACTGATGGGGTTTTGGTATAGGTGTCCTTCCTGTTTGATAGTTTTCCTTCTGACAGTCAGAAGGACTCTCTGTTGGTCTGTTGGAGATTGCTTGAGGTCCACTCCAGACCCTGTTTGCCTGGGTATCAGCAGCAGAGGTTGCCGAAGATAGAATATTGCTGAACAGCGAGTGTACCTGTCTGATTCTTCCTTTGGAAGTGTCCTCTCAGGGGTGTACTCCACCCTGTGAGGTGTGGGGTGTCAGACTGCCCCTAGTGGGGGATTTCTCCCAGCTAGGCTACTCAGGGGTCAGGGACACACCTGAGCAGGCAGTCTGTCCGTTCTCAGATCTCAACCTCCGCGTTGGGAGATCCGCGGCTCTCCCCAAAGCTGTCAGACAGAGTCGTTCGCGTCTGCACCGGCTCCCGCTACTTCCCCTGTTGGTCTTCAGCTGTGCGCTGTCCCCAGAGGTGGAGACTACAGAGACAGGCAGGCTTCCTTGAGCTGCTGTGAGCTCCACCCAGTTCGAGCTTCCCAGCGGCTTTGTTTACCTACTTAAGCCTCAGCAATGGCGGGCGCCCCTCCCCCAGCCTCGCTGCTGCTGCTTGCGGATAGATCGCGGCAGACTGCTGTGTTAGCAGTGAGGGAGGCTTCGTGGGCGTGGGACCCTCCCGGCCAGGTGTGGGATATATTCTCCTGGAATGCCTGTATGCTTACAGCGCAGTATTGGGGTGGGAGTTACCCGATTTTCCAGGTGTTGTGTGTCTCAGTTCCCCTGGCTAGGAAAACGGATCCCCTTCCCCCTTGCGCTTCCAGGTGAGGCGATGCCTCGCCCTGCTTCAGCTCTCGCTGGTCAGGCTGCAGCAGCTGACCAGCACCGATTGTCCGGCACTCCCTAGTGAGATGACCCCAGTACCTCAGTTGAAAATGCAGAAATCACCGGTCTTCTGTGTCGCTCGCGCTGGGAGTTGGAGACTGGAGTTGTTCCTATTCGGCCATCTTGCTCCGCCCCCCCTATATCTACATTTTATACCCCTATCTATTATATCTTTTATGTCTACATTTTATACCGATATCTATTATATCTATTATGTCTATATTTTATACCTATGTCCATTACATCTATTTTGTCTATATTTTATACACATATGTATAATATCGGTTATGTCTGTATTTCATACCTATATGTATTATATCTATTATGTCTATATATTATACCTATATCTATTATGTCTATATTTTATACCTATATCTATTATATCTATTATGGCTATATTTTATACCTATATCTATTATATCTATTACGTCTATATTTCATCGCTATATCTATTATAACTGTTATGTCTATATTTTGTAGGTATATCTATTATGTCTGTATTTTATACCTATATTTATTATGTCTGTATTTTATACCTATATTTATTTAGTCTTTTTTATACCTATATCTATATATCTATTATGTCTATATTTTGCATCTCTATCTATTATATCTGTTATGTCTATATTTTATACCTATATCTATTACGTCTGTATTTTATACCTATATGTATTATATCTATGATATCTATATTTTATAACTGTCTATTATATCTATTATGTCTATATTGTATACCTATATATATTAATCTATTATGTCTATATTTAATATCTATATCTACTATATCGATTATGTCTATATTTTATAACTATATCTATTATATCAATTATATCTATATTTTACACCTATATCTATTATAACTATATTTTATATCTATACGTATTGTTTCTCTATTTACTACCTATATCTATTATATCTATAATATTAATATTTCATAATTATATCTATTATATCTATATTTTATTACTCTATATATTATATCTCTTAAATCTATATTTTATACGTATATCTATTATATCTATATTTTATACGTATATCTATTATATCTATTAAATCTATATTTTGTACCTATATCTATTATATCTATATTTCATATCTCTATCTCTTATATCTAATATGTCCATATTTTATACCTATATCAATTATATCCATATTTTATACCTATATGTATTATATTTATATTTTATTCCTGTATATATTATATCTATTATGTTTATATTTTATACCTATATATTATATCTCTTATGTCTATATTATAAACCTATACCTATTATACCTATTATGTCTATATTTTATACCTATAACTCTTTTATCTATATTTTATACCTCTATCTATTGTGTCTGTTATTTGTATTTTGTAACTATATCTATTATATCTATATTTTATGCCTATCTATTATAATATTATATCTATATTTATACCTATATTTATTAATGTATATTTTATACCTATATCTATTATATCTATATTTTACACGTATATCTATTTTATCTATACTTTATACCTATATTTATTATCTATTATCTATATTTTATACGTATATCTATTATATCTATTATGTCTACATCTTATACCTATATCGATTATATCTATTATGTCTCCATTTTATTAATATATCTATTATATTTATTATGTCTATATTTAATACCTAAATGTATTATATCTACTGTGTCTATATTTTATGTCTCCATCTATTATAACTATTATGTCTATATTTTATATCTATATCTATTATCAATTATGACTAAATTTTATACCTATATAATATGTCTATATTTTACACCTATATCTACTATATCTATTTTGTTTATATTTAATACCTATATCTATTATATCTATATTTTACTCCTATATCTATTATATCTATTATATCTATATATTTATCTATATCTATTATATCTACATTTTATACCTATATCCATTATATCTATTATATCTATATTTATACTTGTATCTATCATATCTTTTATATCTATATTTTATACCTATATCTATTGTATCTGTATTTTACGCCTAAATCTATTATTTCTATTATGTCTCTATTTTATACCTGTATTTATTGTACCTTTATCTATTATATCTACTATGTCTGTACTTTACTCCTATATCTATTATGTCTATATTTTATACCTATACTATTATATCTATTATGTCTGTATTTTATACCTATGTCTGTTATATCTACTCTGTCTATATTTTATACCCATGTCTATTATATCTATTATGTCTACATTTTATACCTGAATCTATTATATATATATATCTATATTGTGTACCTATATCTATTTTGGCTATATTTTATACCTATATCTATTATATCTATTATGTCTATTTTATACCTATGTCTATTATGTCTATATTATACCTATATCGATTATATCTGTTATGTCTATATTTTATACCTCTATCTATTATATCTACTATGTTTGTATTTTCGACGTGTATCTATTATATCTATTATGTCTATATTTATACCTGTATCTATTTTACCTATTGTGTCTATATTTTATACCTATATCTATTATGTCTATATTTAATACCAATATCTATTATATCTATTATGTCTATATTTTATCCTATAACTATTATGTCTACATTTTATACCTATATGTATTAGAAAAATTATGTCTATATTTTAGAACTATATATGTTATATCTATTATGTGTATATTTTATACCTATATCAATTATGACTCTATTTTATACCTCTCTCTATTATATGTATTATGTCTAATTTTATACCTATCTATTATATCTATCAGGTCTATATTTCATACCTGTATCTACTATATCTATTATGTCTATAATTACCTGTAGCTATTATGTCTACATTTTATACCTATATCTATTATCTATTATGTCTATTTTTTATACCTGTATCTATCTATTATGTCTATATTTTATACCTATATCTATTATATCTTTTATGACTAAATTTAATACCTATATCTATGATGTCTATATTTTGCACCTATATCTATTACATCTCTTATATCTGTATTTTATACCTATATTATATCTATATTTTATACATATTCTATTATATCTGTATTTTAATCTATATCTGTTATATCTATATTTTATACCTATATCTATTATATATATTATATCTAATTTTATTCCTATATCTTTAATATCTATTACATCTATATTTTATACCTATATTTATTATATCTCTATTTTATACCTATGTCTATTATATCTGTTATGGCTATATTTTATACCTGTATTTATTGTATCTATTATGTCTATATTTTATGCCTATATATATTATATCTATTATGTCTATATGTTATACCTATATCTCTTATATCTATTATGTATATATTTATACCAACATCTATTATATCTATTATGTCTCTATTTTTTACCTATATTTGTTATATATATTATGTCTATATTTCATACCCATATGTATTATGTCTATATTTTGTTCCTACGTCTATTATGTCCATATTTTATACCTATATCTATTATATCTATTATGTCTATGTTTTATACCTGTATCTATTATATCTATTTTTTTATACATAATATCTATTATCTATTACTATATTTCATACCTATATCTATTATATCTATATTTTGCACCTGTATCTTTCGTACCTATTATGTCTATATTTTATGATATATGTATTATATCTATTATGTCTATATTTTATATCTATATCTATCATATCTATTATATCTATATTTTATACCTATATATATCATATCTATTATGCCTATATTTTATACCTATATCTGTTATATCTATTATGCCTATATTTTATGCCTATATCTATTGTATCTATTATGTCTATATTTTATACCTATATCTTTTGTATGTATTATGTCTATATTTTATCCAGATATCTATTATATCTACTATGTCTCTACTTTATAAGGATATCTATTATGTCTGTATTTTATACCTGTATCGATTATATTTATTATGTCTATATTTTATATCTATATCTATTATATCTCTTATGTCTATATTTTTTACCTATATCTATTATATCTATTATGTTTATATTTTATACCTGTATCTCTTATGTTTATATTTATACCTATATCGATTATATCTGTTATGTCTGTATTTTATACCTATATCTCTTATACCTCTTATGTCTATATTTTATACCTATATCTATTATATCTATTATGTCTATATTTTATACCTATATTATGTCTGTATTTTATTCCAATATCTGTTATATCTATTATGACTTTATTTTATATCTTTATTATTATATTTCTTAGGTCTATATTTTATTCCTATACCTATTATATCTATTATGTCCATGTTTTATACCTATATCTATTATATCCACTATATCTATATTTTATAACTTTATCTATTATATCTATTATGTCTATAATTTATAGCTATATCTATTATATCTATTATATCTATATTTTATACCTACAACTATTATAACTATATTTTATACCTATGTCTGTTTTATCTATATTTTATACCTATATCTATTATATCTCTTATATTTATGTTTTATAATTATATCTATTATATCTATATTTTATACATATATGTATTATATCTATTGTGTATATTTTATACCTGTATCTATTATATCTATTTTTTATACGTACATCTATATATATTTATATCTATATTTTATACCTATATCTATTATATTTATATTTATACCTGTATCTACTCTATGTATTATGTCTATGTTTTATACTTATATCTAATATCTATTATTTCTATAATTTATACCTATATCTATTATATCTTTTATGTCTATATTTTATACCTATATCTATCATATATATTTGTCTATATTTCATACCTATATATATCATATCTATTCTGTCTATATTTTACACTAATATCTATTATATCTATTATGTCTGTATTTTATACATATATCTTATATATCTATTATGTCTATATTTTATACCCATATCTATTATATCTATTATGTTTATTTTATACCTGTATATTTAATATCTATGACATCTATATTTTATAACTATATCTAGTATCTATTATGTCTATATTTTACCTATATCTATTATGTCTATATTTTATACCTATATCTATTAGATCTATTTTGTCTATGTTTTATACCTATATCTACTATATTTATTATGTCTATATTTTATACCTATATCTATTATGTCTATATTTTATACCTATCTATTAGATCTATTTTGTCTATGTTTTATACTATATCTACTATATTTATTATGTCTATATTTTATACCTATATCTATTGTAACTATTATGTCTATATTTTATAACTATATCTGATATAGCTGTTATGTCTATATTTTATACCTATATCTATTATATCTATTATATCTATATTTTATACCTATATATTATAATCATATTTTATGCCTATATACATTACATCTATGTTTTTACCTATATCACTTATATCTATTATATTTATATTTTTTATAATTATATGTATTATATCTATATTTTATACCTATGTCTATTATATCTATTGTCTATATTTTATACCTGTATCTACTATATCTGTTATGTCTATGTTTTATACTGATATCTTTTATATCTATTAGTCTATATTTTGTACCTATATCTCTTATATCTTTTATGTCTATATTTTATACCCATATCTATCATATATATGTCTATATTTCATACCTATATATCATATCTATTTGTCTATATTTTACTCTTATATGTATTATCTATTATGTCTATATTTTATACCTATATCAATTGTATCTATTATGTCTATGTTTTACACCTATATCTTTTATATCTATTATGTCTATATTTTCTACCTATCTATATTATATTATATATTATAATATATATATTATATATGTTATCTATTATGTCTATCTATTTCTATACCTATAACAATTATATCTATTTTGTCTATATTTTATACCTATACCTATTATGTCTATTATGTCTATATTTTATACCTATATCTCTTATATCTATTAAGTCTATTTTTTATAACTATATCTATTATATCCCTTATAACTATATTTTATACCTTTATCTATTATATCTATATTTTGTACCTATATGTATTATATCTATTCTATCTATATTTTATACCTATATCTGTTATATCTATTATATCTATATTTTATACCTTCATCTATTATATCTATATTTTATAACTATATCTATTTTATCTATTATATCTATATTTCCTACCTATATCTATATATATATATGTTTTATACCTATATTTATTATAATATTATATCTATATTTATTCCTATATCTATTATATCTATTCTATCTATATTCGATGTCTATATCTGTTATGTCTATATTTCATACATATATCGATTGTATCTATTATGTCTATATTTTTTCTTATATATATTATGTCTATATTTTATACCTATATCTATTACATGTATTGTGTCTATATTTTATTCGTATATCTATT
>NW_022143664.1:0-15199 GCF_007565055.1 Rhinopithecus roxellana
AAGAAAGAAGAAGAAGAAGAAGAAGAAGAAGAGAAGAAGAAGAAGAGAAGAGAGAAGAAAAGAAGAAAAGAAAGAAGAAAAGAAGAAGAAGGAGGAGGAGGAGGAGGAGGAGAGGAGGAGAGGAGAGGAGGAGAGGAGGAGGAAGAAGAAAAGAAGAAGAAGAAGAGAGAGAAGAAGAAAAGAAGAAAGAGAAGAAGAGAAGAAGAAGAGAAGAAGAAAGAAGAAGAAGAAGAAGAGAAGAAAAAGAGAGAAGAAAAGAAGAAGAAAGAAGAAAGAAGAAAGAAGAAAGAAAAGAAGAAAGAAAGAAAGAAAGAAAGAGAACGAAGAAAGAATGAAAGAAGAAGAAGAGAGAAGAAAGAGGAAGAAGAAGAACACTCCCTGTTGACTCCTGCCCTGGAACCGTGACCATTCACATGCATAGCCCATTTGTGCAAGTACCTGCTGGTTTAAGAACAGCAGCTCAACTCAGAACTGTTATTTCATTAAAGTCATGCTGGATGGGCACAGTGGCTCACATCTATAATCCCAAGCGCTTTGGGATTCCAACGAGGGAGGATAGCTTGAGGTCAGGAGTTTTGAGACCAGTCTGGGCAACATAGTGAGACTCCCATCTCCACTAAAATTTAAAAAATTAGCCAGACATGATGGCATGTACCTGTAATCCTAGCTGCTCAGGAAGGGGAGGTGGGAGGACAGCTTGAGCCCAGGAGTTTGAAACTGCAGTGAGTTATGATTGCACCACTGTACTCCACCCTGGGAGACAGAACAAGACCCCGTCAATAAAAATAAAATTATATAATTATAATAAATAATTAAGTTATAAATTTTTAAATAAAAATATATAGATATAAAATAGAAATATAAAACATTTAAAATATAAATATAAATTATAAAAATATAATTAGAAAATTTATTAATTAGTTTTAAATTATAAACTCAGTGGATGCATTAAATAAGTAAATAATTTTTTTAAAGTAATGCATCTCCAAACTGTGATTTCAGTTTTGCTAATGTTGGGCCAAGATTTCAGTTTCTGCTTGGCTCGAATCCATATTTTCTCTGAGAAGTTACCCATTAGCTTCATTTATGATGTATCCTTGGTTCATAATGTTCTAAATTCCTCCTCCAGGGCAGGACCCTTCTCTTTGCAGCACACAGTAAGGAGCTCCTAGCATGAGCAAGGACAAGCTCCTGCACCACAGTTCAGCACTGCTTGTAGACCTCTCACTAGAGGGTGAATTCTTTAATGGCAGGAGTCACCTCTCCTCTTAATTTTTTTTTTTTTTTGAGATGGAGTCTCACTCTGTCGTCCAGGCTGGAGTGCAGTGGCGCAATCTCGCCTCACTGCACCCTCCACTTCCCGGGTTCAAGCGATTCTCCCTGCCTCAGCCTCCCAAGTAGCTGGGATTACAGGCGCAGGCTGCCATGTCTGGCTAATTTTTTTTTTTTTAATTTATTTTTAGTGGAGGCAGGGTTTCACCCTGTTAGCCGGAATGATCTCGATCTCCTGACCTCATGATCCACCCGCTTCAGCCTCCCCAAGTGCTAGGATTACAGGCGTGAGCCACCACGCCCGGCCGGTCTCTTAATTTTTTAATGCCCCAGAGCAGCCAGCACGGTGCCCCGCACCTTAGGAAACGTGGAAACTGCTAGTCCGTACATGGGCAGAACACACGCTCTCACCTCTCTACTGGAAGAAAGCCTCTGGCTAGGCAATGGGCTGCGGGGGCTACCTGTGTCTGCAGGATAGGCCCATGAATCCGGGTGCAGAGGAGCCGCCAGCGGAGCCAGTGTCCCGCCTCTCCCTACGGTGCAGCAGGAGAACTCTCATGAAACGCTTGCACAATGGAATAAAAATCGGCCGGGTACGGTGGCTCACGCCTGTAATCTCAGCACTTTTGGAAGCCGAGGCTGGTGGATCACTTGAGGTCAGGAGTTCGAGACCAGCCTGGCCAACATGGCGAAACCTGTCTCTACTAAAAATACAAAAATTAGCTGGGCATGATGGTGGGCAACTGTAGTCTCAGCCACTCGGGAGGCTGAGGGGGGGAGAATCACTTCAACCTAGGAGGCGGAGCTTGCAGTGAGCGGAGATGGCACCACTGTACTCCAGCCTGGGTGACAGAGCAAGACTCCATCTCAAAAAAAAAAAAAAAAAAAAAAGAATCATCCCACTGCAGATAAGAATCCTGGCTGCCTGAGAGGTAGCTTAGGGTAGCTGCAGTCCACAAGGGTCAAGTTCTGGAGGAAGAGTGGGGTGGAGGAAGTGGAGTGGAGTTGTATCTGTATCTCCTTCCAGCTGAGTGCTGCCCACAGTGGACGTTTGCCACACTCTAGAGGCACAGGCCTCTGTGGAGCTGTGCTGGTGGACTGGCTGTGGTGTGCAGCTTCCTCAGCTGCACCTCTGCATCCCTCATAGCAATGTCCCAGCCTTCCCAGGCAGCTGCTTCTTCCCACCATCCCAGCACTGTGGCACTGTCCCAATTCTGTGCTCCCGCGGCTCAGGGGACTTGTGTCTTCTGACCACTTCAGAGCTGACTGTCACCTTCAACTCTTGATAAAGCAGCAGTTTCTGTATCTTCCACCGTCTTACCCACAAGCTATGATTTTCTGTGGTCTCACCTCAATTCCTGAGGAATCAACTATATAATGTGATTGAAGACGGGTCCCTCCTATCTAAAGGTGACGCTTGGACCTTGTCAACGGTAGCCAGAATGATGTCTTGAAAATACACAAATCACAGTGTTGGCTCTTGCTCCCGCCCAAACCATGTGGGAGAGAACATGTTTGAATCCTGCTACTCCTTACTCTGACCCCAAAGACTAAGGAAGCTTTCCTCTGTGGCTTGTTTGTATGCCATAGAGTCTAAGACTTGGGCGGGAGATGTAGGAACTGCAAGACCTGGCCATTCGAGACATCTATTTAAGCTGCCAAATAGAAAATGCAAGTCCAAACTGTGTGCTTCTTCCCGCAAAGGAAGCTCCCAGGCAGGTTTTCCAGGGCTCACTTTTGTTAGACTACTGTTTTAAAACCTTTAGTGTATGCAAATTCTGCAATTGTTTATTTTCCTTAATTATACACTGTCTCTGGCTCCTGACATTTCAACAATCTGAACTTCAGATTCACTTTTGTTTGTTTTCTAAAAAATATCCTATAGCTTCACCAAAAACTCAGTCCTCTGGGTCTTCTTGGCTTCTAGCCCTTAGTGACTCTCCTATATCCTCATTACCCACCCCATGACCTTCGCAGAAGAACGCCTCCCAACTCTTAAGGGAATCCTAAATCCTGGCTCCTGCCCCTTTGCTGTGCCCAGGACCACTCTCTCCTGTTCTGATTCTTCTGGTTGACATGGATGAAGACAGCAATTCCCCTGAAGCCTTAAAAAAACATCCATAAAACACAAGGCAGGGATTGATAGACGCTTGAAGGCAGTCCTAAACAAAAAAGTGAAGAATCCTAGAAGTGTGGAAGAAGAAATTTGCAAGTCACCTTTCTCTTTGTTTAGTGCTGGGTCAGGAAATGCCCACTCATAAGGAAATACATGTTCAGGATTACAGGGTCTCTAAATAAGGTAAATACATTTCGTTCTGGGTGAGTTCTTCTAAGTTTACAAAAAAAAAAAAAAAAAAAAAGCCTCAGAAAATTCAACTGAGAACCTAATCACAAAAGCTTTAATACAGTTTATTAGTGTTCTGTCTGTATTACTGATGTGTTGATGATGTAGATTTTGCATTTCAAAATTATTCATTTTTTGAAAATGTCTACAAGTTTGAGCTGACACTAAATGTTTTAAAACAGTAATTTTCAGAAGAATGGAAAAATGAGGTTATTAATGATGAAGGAGAACTAAAATTAAGATAATTTGTTTTCACTTCTCATTGTACAAACTAGGTCATAGAATATCAAAATAAAGGGGAAAAATCATGTAACGCTGCTATTTAAGTGGAATAAAATAAGAAATTTGTGTTCTTCTATTATTGACCATACCCCTGTAATTTTTCATTGTTATAATCTTACCTAAATTGGAATTTTAAATAGTTTTACTTTAAAAAGATTAGAGATCAGTGCCAAATGGATTTGAGTTTGGTTTATTTCCTGGGATACTTACAAATCTTCAATATGTGCGAATTCTACTGTATATATCACCAACATGAGCAACTGACTTTTCTTGTAGAGGCCAAAGGGACTGTAAAAAATACTGGTTTAAAAAACATAGAAGTTTATTTTTCCCACATATAAACCATCCCAAGGTGACTGGTTCAGATTGCTCAGGAGACTCTGCTCCATGTGGTCATTTGGGGATTCAGTTTCATATTTTCTGTTGCTTTGCTATCCTCTAGCAAAGGCGTTAGGAAACTTTTGTTATCAGGAGCCAGAGAGTAAATATTTCTGACTTTGTAGGTCATATGATCCCTGTCACAACAACTACTCAACTGCTTTTGCAGCACAAAAGCAGTCAGAGAGGATTCACTAATCTTTACAAAAACAATCAGTGAGTTGGATTTGACCCAAAGGTCATAGGTTTCCAATTTCTGCTCAAGTGTTGCTACGTGCCTGGTTCAAGCTGAACCATAAGATGCCTCCATATTCAAGCTCACGGGAAGGAAAATGAACATACAGCTTAGGTAGGAAGCCCTAAACCTATGACAGCTCATATCCTATCACTTCTACTCACATTTTACTGGCAAGAACTAGTCATACATCCATAGTGAGCTATGAGGGAGGCTAGGAAATTCAGTCACTAGCTGGGCAACATGTGCACAGCTTAACATTACTAGCATTAATAAAGGGAGGATGGGGTTTTTATTGACAATCAACTATCTCTACTACACTGGTCAAAATTACTGGAAGAGTTATCTACATTCCTTTTTACTCTTCCACAGCCTGGCACCTAGCACAGTGCCTGACATACAGAACAAGTTTAAGTGAAAACTTGAATGAATGCATAAATGAAAATCAAAGCTGAACTACATGCTAAATCATCTGTTGAGTTTACTCACCAGCCAAGTGGCTTGGTCTAATACAACAGGCTCCCTGTTCAGACTATCCAAAATCATACCTCAGTAAAATGAAAGTGAATGTTTGCCATGCACTTGCTAATTCTGACCACTTATTAATTCTGAGAACGTCAAAAGTTTTATTTTTTCTACAAATAACAAAATGATACATTGACATAAATATCATTTGATGTTTGCAATCTTCATGTGTGCAAGGTAGAAAAGTTATCATACTTATCACATTGTCATATAGGTGAAACAATTAATGCTCTAGTTGATTCAGACAACAAGGAATTGTGATCAAATTTAAAGTTAATGACCCAGATCCTTCTATTATGTTGCTAAAGAGTCTATTTAACTTATGTGATATAATTTCAATCATTTAAATTTTGTATAATTTGGAGGTAGCTATATCTGATCAATTTATAAGTGATTATTTTTCTTAATGTGGCTTTTAAAAATTTTTTTCAGGTCTCAGAGTATAATGTGACTTTTTAATAACATCTCAGCAAACTTGCATTTCTTGCTAATATTTCATCTGCATATAAAATTTATCTTGCACACAGGGCTTTAAGATAATAAACCCGGATGCAGAATAACCTATTTTGAACAGATGATAACATTTTTCTAAAAAAGGGGTTTGTGAATGTAAGTGTTTGAGAGAGAACCACATACTCTAATTCAAAGTTATAGTGGTGATATATCTGCACCTGAAGGAGGTCAAAGTTCACACATATCCATAAGATTCCACTTACTAAAGGCTAGTTTAAAAGCTGCTGAAAAATATGGATTTTAAAATAATTTATTTTTGTACATTTTGATATATGAACTGTGATTTCTGACACCATAGAGTAGTAAGAGATTGGATGAGGAGTAGTAGAGGGGAGGGGGTGGAGTTGGGAAGGGAAGGGAAGAGGAGAAGAAAGGTAAACGGACTTGCCTGGCACTCTCACGACTACTAAGGCAGAAAACTGCAGGGATTCCAAAACACAGGAGCTCTGAGAGTGAGCCACGGAACCCATGTCATACAGAACACGCTGGTCAGACTCGGGGCTCCTTGATAGGAAGCCACCAGGGCCCCTCAACTGGCCCCAGCACCAGGTGATGCATGTGTGCCAGGCCCAAAGGGGGCAGTGGCCCTGCTGCGTTTGCCTATAGGGGCAGCAGCATTTGCCATCAAGATGGCCTTCAGTCGTTTTTTGGCTACTTCTTCCTTTTATCTTTCTTAGTCTGATTCTTACCTACGGTGAATCAAGGTACTTAAACTTATTGGGAAACAGATTTCAGCATAATAAGTAAAAATTTCCAGAAGTTACCAATACAGGCCTCCTCCTCTTCCCTCGTTTGCCTACTCATCTTCCTTCTCTTCTTCCCTTTTCCTCCTCCTCCTCCTTTTCCACCAACTCCTCCTCCACCTCTTTCCTCTTCATCCTACTCTTCTTCCTCCTCTTTCTCCTCCTCCACCCTCTTCCTCTTCCTCCTCCTCCACCTCTTCCTCTTCCTCCTCCTCCACCCTCTTTCTCTTCCTCCACCTCTTCCTCTTCTTCTTCCACCTCCACCCTCCTCATCCTGCTCTTCTTCCTCCTCCCTCTCCTTTTTGTCTCCTTCTTTTCCTCTTTGTCTCCTCCTCTTCCTCTCTCCTCCTCCTCCTGCTGTTCCCCCTCCTTTTCCCTCTCCTCTTCCTCCTTTTCCTTGTAAAACTGTTTGCCCTGAGAATGTGTTACTCAGAGGCAGTGGGTTCAGCCTCCCTGGATGAACAGGGCACCTAAGCCTTGTTTCTGATTCTTGCTCGGGGGATGGGAGTGGCTCTGATCCTCGGCTGGTGGTTGCTCTCTTCCCTTCCTTCCCCATCTTCTCTCCATACATCTTTTCTCCCTCTTTCCTCTCTTCTTCTTGTCTGTACCAGATGTCCATGTCAAATCACACCCCAAGCTGTGTTTATTTTTGCAAATAGGCATCACTCATCTGACCATCCCAAATAGGTTCATTTTTCTTTGCGTTATCCTTACAATGATAACCAGTTTAAATCCCCACGAAGAAAGGACATCTGAGGTATTATCCTTCCCTAAGTGATGGAGAGCTTACAAGGCATCTGCTACTCTAGGAGGCTCATGATCAAACTCTTCCTCTGTGATCATCACACAGTTTCATAGAACAGATCCTGCAGGAGAAGATTTAGCTCAGCAATATCCCTTTCAACTTACAAAGAAGGGCTACAGAGAATGAGAGGCTGTGCCTAGTGGGGGACATGGTGTGTCCTAAGGCCTGGGGTCCACGACTGAGGCTGGAATCAGGACATGGACCATGAAAGGTTTGCAGGCCATGGGAAAGGGAGTGGTTCCTGTCCTAAGGGCAACATAAAGCCACTGGAGTATTTTAAGCAAGGAAACGGCGTGACCACCTCTGTATTTCATGAAGGTCCTGCTGGCCAACGTGGTCATGGAGAGATGGGAGGAAAGCCAGGGTGTTGAGGGGAGACCAGGAGTCTTGCTTGCATGGAGCTGAGAGCAGTGGATCTGGGGACAAGATAATGGATTAAAACATGGTCCAGAGATAGAACAGACAGGCTGGATGGTCATTGGGTGAGGGTGCTGAAGTGGACGCAGAAACCATGAGTGATATGCAGGTCTCTGGCTTGGGAAGATTAATTGGTGGTGCCATTTGCTGAGATATGGAACGTGAAAAGAAGGGCAGGTTTGGGGAAGAGAAGGGATGAGTAGATATTGCACTTTTGCAGTTGAGGGTCTGTGGGATATCCCACCAGAATTAGCCGGTCGGCAGCTGGAGTGAGAGTGTGGGGTTCATGAGAGAGCTGGGAGGGTCCCTGAAGCTCTGGTATTAATGAGTTCTGAGAGTGTGTGGGATGAAAGAGTTACTTATTAATAGATAGGCCCTGGAGGAGGTCAATATTTAACAGATGGACAGAGAGGCAAGAAGGTCTGCATGGGTTACCAAACATGAGCATCTGGGGGCTTAGGGGGCTAAAATCCCATGCAGGGGTATTATCTCTGAAACCAAGGAAAAATTATGTTTTGACAAGAAAAGTAAGTTTAACAAATACGACTAAGAGGAAAGGTAAGACAAGGACTGAAAGTGATGAAGTGGTCATTTATAACCTGGACAAGAGGCCGGGTGTGGTAGCTCACGCCTGTAATCCCAGCACTTTGGGAGGTGGAGGCAAGTGGATCACCTGAGGTCAGGAGCTTGAGACCAGCTTGGCCAACGTGGTGAAACTCCGACTCTACTAAAAATACAAAAATTAGCCGGGTTTGGTACCATGCACCTGTAATCCCAGCTACTCGGGAGGCTGAGGCAAGAGCATCTCTTGAATTTAGGATGCAGACGTTGCAGTGAGCCGAGGCTGTGCCACTGCACTCCAGCCTGGGCAACAGAGTGAGGCTCCATCTCAAAACAAAACAAACAAAATAATAATAACCTGGGCAAGAGAAGTTTCAGTGAGGTGGAGGGGCGTATGTTGGGGATTTGAGGTGGGGGCCAGATTGTGGCAGACTGAGAAGGATGTAGCAGGAACAGTCCATGCAAATTGTGACTTCACAGTGGAGCAGAGGCTTCAGAAAGTCGATAGAAGATGCGGCTGGGTTGAGGGAGATTAAGAAAAAATAGAGGCTGGGCATGGTGGCTCATGCCTGTCATCCCAGCACTTTGAGAGGCTGAGGTGGGAAGATCCTTTAAGCACAGGAGTTCGAGACCAGCCTGGGCAACATGGTGAAACCCCATCTCTACAAAAAATACAAAAATTAGCCTGGCATGGTGGTGCACGCCTGTGGTCCCAGCTACTCGGGAGGCTGAGACAGGAGGATTGCTTGAGCCAGGGAGTTTGAGGCTGCAGTGAGCCAAGATGGTGCCACTGCACTCCAGTCTGGCTACAGAATGACACCCTGCCTCAAAAAAAAAAAAAAAAAAGGAACATTTTAACTTGAACTTTTTAAAAGATAATGGAAAGATGCCGGGAGAGGAAAGCTATGAAGTTCAAAAGAGAGGCCCTTCCCAATGAGGCAGGAGGTGCAGGCGGAAGGCTTCCTCAGAGGGGGCAGGACACCTTGTCTGTCGTCACAGAAAGGAAGAAGGAAATAGGAGGGACGCAGCTGCAAGGCCGGGTGTTGTTCCATGGCAGGAAGTCGGGGGAGTCTCGGGGCCTTTATTTCCTCTGGAAAATAGAAATCAAGACAGTCACTCAAAAGCAGGGAGGCTAGGGCAGGGCTGGAGGCCTGTGGAGGGAAGGAGAGGCCCATGGTGTGGCTAGAGGCCTGTGGAGGGAGAGAGAGGTCCAGGGCATGGCTGGATCCCTGTGGACAGAAAGAGAGGCCCAGGAATGTGGCTGGAGCCCTGTGAGGGGAGGAGGGGACCAGGGCGTGGCTGGAGCCCTGTGGAGGGAGAAAGAGGCCTGGGGCATGGCCGGGGCCCTGTGGAGAGGAACAGAGGCTGGGACATGGCTGTAGGCCTGTGGAGGGAGTGAGAGCTGAGCGTGGATGCAGGCACTGAAGAGAAAGCCTCCACCCAACCGCACAGCCAGGCTCTTCTGCAGCCCTTAGTGCTCCAGGCAGGAGCAGGTAGAAAGAAGGCTCCACCATGGGGTCCTGTGTGACAGGAAAAGAAAAGGCCAGGGAGAGGCCCAGAGGGTAGTGGAAGTGGCTGATGATGGAAGCTATGCTGGAAATGGAAGGAAACCAGGAGAGGAAGGAACTCAGAAATAAGAGAAAGCAAAGGTCTCAGAAGATGGCAGGTCCCACTGAAGCCGAAGAACCGACTGTGGAGGCTGGCGAGAGTGCAGGCAATAAGATCTGAGGGAAGAGACAAAGATCAGAAAAATGCATGTGAGAGTGGAGGGAGAGAGGAAGTAAAGGAAACTGAGTGCCCAGAGGTGCAGACTGTCATGTCATGTGAGTTATTGGCCTTCATTTTGGATTTGCACTTCTCCATGGCCAAGGGGTTTAAGTGGTTGAAATGTCTAGCCAACCACGACAAAATGCACAAGTTACTGCAGAAGAGAGGCTTATTTTCTGGTCCTGGAGTTAAAGACTTTGCCGTAGCCTCCCAGTGAGAGATGCCAGGCCCCTTGGTGGACAGGGTCCCATCCTTACTGCAACATTAAAGTCATAGTCAGGTGGTTTTTAAACCAATCTTATTAAAGCTCCTCTATGTAGTTTAATCCATAGAAAACAATTCCTTTGAAATGATTTCATTCGCTTTTTACAGATGGGCAAACAGGCTCAGAGAGGTTAAAAACTTGGCAGGCTGGTGAACGGAAGCTTGAGAATTCAACACAGACCTTGTGCCACAGGTTTACAGCTCTGTCCATTACTGCTGGCCGCAAGGCCTTCAATCAATGATTAGTTCACTCTCTATATTTTTATGATTATTATTTAAAAATAGACCTTATTTTCAAGCAGCTTTATAGTCACAGCAAAATTGAGAAGAGCTACAGAGATTTTCCCTATATCTCCTCCCTCCACACATGCACAGCCTCCTCCAACTATCAATGTCCCTACCAGAGTGGCATACTTATTACAGTCAATGAACCTACATTGGCACATCACCATCACCCAAAGGCCACAGTTTGCACTAGGATTCACTCTTGGTGTTGTACATCCTATGGGTTTGGACAAATGTCTAAGGACATGTATCCCCCATTATGGTATCACACACACAGTAGTTTTCACAAGCTCTAAAAATCCCCTGCCTATTCATCACTCCTCCTCCTCACCAATTGATGTGGTTTGGCTGTGTCCCCACCCAAATCTCGCCTTGAATTGCAATAATCCCCATGCATCAAGGGCAGGCCTGGTGGAGGATAATTGAATCATGGGGGCAGTTTCCCCCAACACTCTTCTCATGGTAGTGAACAAGTCTCATGAGATCTGATGGTTTATAAATAGGAGTTCCCCTGCACAAGCTCTCTCTCTCCTCTTGCCTGCCACCATGTAAGACGTGACTTTGCTCCTCCTTTGCCTTCCACCACGATGGTGATGCCTCCCCAGCCATGTGGAACCCATGAGTCTATTAAAACCTCTTTCCTTTATAAATTACCCAGTTGCAGGTATGTCTTTATTAGCAGCATGAGAACAGATCAATACACCAACTCCTGGCAACCCCTGATCTTTTTACTGTCTCCATAGTTTTGCCTTTTCCAGAATGTCATATAGTTCGATTCATATGGTATATAGCTTTTTCAGATGAGCTTCTTTGGCTTAGTAATATGTATTTAAGTTTCCTCCATGTCTATTCATGGCTTGATAGGTCATTCCTTTTTTAGTGCTGAATCATATTCCACTGTCTGGATGTTCCATAGTTTATTTATCCACACACTTACAGAAGGACATCTTGATTGCTTCCAAGTTTTGGCAATTATGAATAAAGCTGCCATAAACATTAGTGGGCACGGTTTTGTATGGACATAGGTTTTCAACTCCTTGGGGTAAATAGTGTAAGAGTTGAAGACACGAAAAGCAGCTCAATAGTCAAAGACAGCTTTATTTTGGAGAATAAACCTGAGAAGGGCTTCTGGCCGATTTCAGTTAGGAGTGCTCTCTCTTACAGACTAAGGGTATTTAAGGGCTTTAGGGAGGGGGAGCTTATCACAGGCTCAGAATGTTTCTGTGTGAAGGAGAGCTTTATTGTGTGTTTGGAATCTCTCTGGTTGGAGTGGGAGTTATCTCAGGGTTGGCATGCTTCTGGTCAGAGTGGGGGTTATCTCAGGGTTGGCATGTTTCTGGTCAGAGGGGGATTTATCTAAGGGTTGGAATGTTTCTGGTCATGCTGGTATTAGCCATTAAGCTGATGTTTTTGGGCTGGATTTAGGGGAACTTAAAATGGCAGTGTTTGTCCAAGATGGCAATACTCCTGCTCTGTCAAATAGGAAGGGACACAGTTGCTGGATCCCATGGTAAGCATATGTTTAGCTTGGTGAGAAACTGCCAAACTGTCTTCAAAGTGGCTGCACCATTTTGCATTCCCACCAGCAGTGAATGAGAGTTCCTGTTGCTCCACCTCCTCACCAGCATTTTATGTTGTCAGTGCTCTGGATTTTGGCCACTCTAACAGGTGTAATAGGTGTGTAGTGGGAACTCACTGTTGTTTAATGTGTATTTCCATGATGATATATGAGGAGGAGCATCTTTTCATATGTTTCTTTGCTATCTGTGTGCTTTCTTTGGTGAGGTGTCTGTTCAGATATTTTGTCCATTTTTAACCAGGTTTTTTTTCTCTTATTGTTGAATTATAAGAATTCTTTGTATATTTTGGATAATGATTCTTTATTAGATGTGACTTTTGCAATGTTTTCTCCCAGTCTGTGGCTTGTCTTCTCATTCTTTTGACAGTCTTTCTCAAAGTACAAGTTTTTAGTTTTAATGAAATTCAGCTTCTCAGTTACTTCTTTCATAGATCATGCCTTTGATGTTATATCTAAAATGTCATCACCAAACCCAAGATCATCTAGATTTTCTCCTATTTTTTATGGTTTTGCTTTTACATTTAGGGCCTATGATCCATTTAGAATTACTTTTATGCAGGATGTATGGTCTGTCTCTAGATTCATTTTCTAAAAAATATGTGGATGTCCAGTTGTTCCTGTACCATTTGCTGAAAAGATTAGTGCAGTGTTCTGATTTTGTAAATACCTTTTTCCAGAAGAGTTCCTCCACTTTAGTCAAGCAGGACACAACACCAAAGCACAGTTCCAGAAAAGCTGCTTTCTGCTGATAAAGCTAAACCACCTGGTCTAATTATGTCTGATGTTCTGGGTCTGTCCTGGGGTAAAATCTAGAGTATTGGTTCCCCAGACTGTACCCCTGATTAAAATCATCTGGCGCACATCACTGCCTGGCTCTGCTTCTGTGTTCTGCCTCTTCGCCGTGTTTCCAAGATCTACTCCTATTCCAAGGTCTTGAACACCATCTACTCACTCCTCAGTGACTTCAGCTGCACATAGACGCCTAGGACAGTGCTTGCCTTTATCACTCACATAGTATAGAATGTTTCATTATACTTGAAGCACAAACTCCTCTCTCTCCTACTGGAAAAGACAACTCTCTCTCCTACTCAACTAAGTTTTTTGGTGGCAGAGAAAATATCATTAATTCCTTGTATTCAATACAACTCATAGTATGGAACTTAACACATACCATAATACAGTAGTCCCTAACCTTTTTGGCACCAGGGACTGGTTTTGTGGAAGACAGTTTTTTTATGGACAGTGGAGGGGAGACAGTTTCAGGATGACTCAAGTGCATTACATTTATCGTGCACTTTATTTCTATTATTATTACATTGTAATATATAAAAAATGAAATAGTCATACAACTCATCATAAAGTAGAATCAGTGGGAGCCCTGAGCTTGTTTTCCTGCAACTAGACAGTCCCATCTGGGGGTGATGGGAGACAGTGACAGATCATCAGGCATTAGATTCTCATAAGGAGTGCACAACCTGAACCCCTTGCATGTGCAGTTCACAAATAGGGTTTACACTCCTGTGGGAATCTAATGCTCCTGCTGATTAAGCAGGAGGTGCAGGTGGACGCCTTCCTCAGAGGGATAAGGGCAACTTGTTTGTTGTTGCAGAAAGGAAGAAAGAAATAGTAGGGACACAGCTGCAAGCCAGTGTGTTGTTCCATGACAGGAAGTTGAGGAGGGACTCAGGGACAGGAGGCAGAGCTCAGGTGGTAACATGAGCGATGGGGAGTGGCTGTAAACACAGATGAAGCTCACTCACCGCTCATCTCCTGCTGTGTGGCTCAGTTCCTAACAGGCCACCTGTCCGGTAGTGGTTCATGGCTGAGGGGCTGGGGACCCCTGCCTTCATACCTGCTTGTTAGTTAATTGATTGATTGGGAAAGTTCTTGTGAAAGAGAATGAGTGAGAAGCTGCTGGTGACAACCTTTGTACTAACATCATCTTAAACACCACAAAGGAAAATGTGGCTTTATCAAAGCAATTCAATCCAAATTCTTTTTCCTGGTAAATGTATTACTTTGCAAATGTCAAATGTCCAACTAGGAGGTTGTCAAACAAAAATGTATTTGCTGAAATGTATATTTAGTGTGTATATATACACATGTATGCATATATGTTTGTATATGTATATACATATGTTTATATATGTATGCATGTGTGTAGACTAGCAAAATATTAATCCTTGCAATTTTTCATGTTTTCCTTTTCACTAGCAATGATTTATAAATTAGTCCAATTTTCAAAGTTAAATATGTGAACTTAATGGGTACCATTCATTTACACAAATATTGAATGAGGTTAGTACAAGACTGACATGGACCCTCTTCTGAAGACCCGTTTAAAGAATGTTACAGCTTCAACAATGTAAGTTGTTGTTTTCTTTTTTTTCCTCATGTAGCCAGGAACTGGATCAATAAAGTAAAAGTATAATGACTTTCCCTGCTTTAGTTTAGTAGGTTATCTAATACTATTTGCTTTTTCAGTGTTAGTCAATACTGGTATCTCCGGGGAGGAGGAGCTGATATATCTTCCCTAAATCCATTTCTCTACAATCTTAAATTAAAAGGATAAGTCAAAGCCAAGACAAAGGGCATGGACTGGTGCTGGGGACTGTTTAAGTGGTTCTCAAAGAAATGATAGGTCTGCCTAATTCCCAGCATGGTAATGTCCTTTGCGATGAATGGGAGCTGTGAGGGCTGCACCTCCTATGTGGCGCTCCCGGCTGTGTGGCCGATCAGGGCTGGGCTTAGAGGAGGAGTAACATAGGGTCTATCTTGTAGAGGGCAACGTGGCCACACGGCTCCACTGAGGCCCTGCAGCTCCTCCTCGCTGACAGCTCGGGAACAGATTTGAAAGCTCAGGCACAATAAATTCCAGCGCATTCTCAGGCAGGAGGAAAAAAGAAAATTCTGCTCACACCCTGGTTTTCTCTTTGATAAATGCTGTAACAAGTTTATTACATTGTGGGGACGACAAACATTTCCTTTGCCCCGTTCTGAAAGCTTCCGCTCCTTCCCTCTTTTCCTGTCTCCTGGTTTCTACAATGCTGATGTCAGAGGGTGAAGACCCTCAAAGGAAAATTTGGAGTTGCCTGGTAATGATTGAGAAAATGAGATTCCACGTGAAACAATTACCATCTCATCCTGTTTCTTCGGGATTCTAGGGCTTAAGTGTGGGTGGGCTCTTCAGCCTCCACGTGGGACTGTGTTCACCTTCACCACAACAGCC